>NC_044351.1:21733136-21839612 GCF_007364275.1 Archocentrus centrarchus | reverse complement strand
AGACTTTTTTTGAGTGGGACTGCATTGTGATGTGCAGGTATCCGTCATTTAGCTGTAGATGCCTGCATGAATTATTGTACTCAGCCTCCATTAATGAAGCTTTGAACCATGTTTTTAAAATACTTACCTCACACCTGCACACAGTGTAACATGCGCTCTTATTTTGTGTTTACTCCTGTAGCAAGGAGAAGCGTCATGAGAAGCGGGATGAGAAGCGGCCATACATCAGGTAGCCACAAATGCCTTCATGCTCTTTTGAAGGAGCAGAGGGCAAAGGTGAAGGAAGAAATTAAATTTAAATGGGAGTTTTGACTGTTGGGTTTTAACTTTTCACTTTCAACGTTTATTTGAACTTTTCCACTTCCAGCCTCAACCGGTCATGGCAGATGAACGCCCCTCCTTGAGCCCGGTTGTACTGGACGTTTCTTCCTGTTAAAAGGGAGTTTTCCTTCCCACTGTCACCACGTGCTTGCTCATTGGGGGTCGTTTTGACTGTTGGGTTTTAACTTTTTCACTTTCAAACTCTGAATTTTTTCCACTTCCAGCCCCAATCGGTCATGGCAGATGACCGCCCCTCCTTGAGCCTGGTTCTACTGGAACTTTCTTCCTGTTAAAAGGGAGTTTTTCCTTCCCACTGTTGCATGTGCTTGCTCATAGTGGCTTGTTTTGACTTTTTCACTTTCAACGTTTATTTGAACTTTTTAAACTTCAAGCCCCAACTGGTCATGGCAGATGACCGCCCCTCCTTGAGCCTGGTTCTGCCGGAGGTTTCTTCCTGTTTAAAAGGGAGTTTTCCTTCCCACTGTCGCCACGTGCTTGCTCATAGGGGGTCGTTTTGACTGTTGGGTTTTAACTTTTTCACTTTCAAACTTTGAATTTTTTCCACTTCCAGCCCTAACCAGTCGCGGCAGATGACCGCCCCTCCTTGAGCCTGGTTCTGCCGGAGGTTTCTTCCTGTTTAAAAGGGAGTTTTTCCTTCCCATTGTTGCTATGTGGTTGCTCATAGGGGGGCAGTTTTGACTGTTGGGTTTAACTTTTTCACTTTCAAAGTTTATTTGAACTTTGTTTTAACTGAGTCTTTTAGCACTACAATACATAAAGTAGTGCAGTTGAAACGTATTGTTATCTTTTCTTCTTCATGTTCTTTAAAAAAATGCAAACTAAACAAAAGAGGTTTCTGTCAGTTTGCACATTAGAATGAGATGGTATAGAAAGAATTAACTTGTGTTTTGCTTGTCTGACCTCGTTGCCACATGAATTTGATAAACTCATTTTATGTTTAGTATTTTTATCCCAGTATTTTACTGATCCCATGAAGTCTCCCCACAAAATTGTCGTAAAATTGCATTTTTTTTTAACATTGCAGACTTTCAAACATTCATCATTTGCCACCAATTTTCTCTCAGTCTGAACTAGGTGTGAGGGAAAGGCATATAAACCACTCAGGTATGTGGGGACATGTGCTCATCAGGTTTACATATAGTTATCAAAATTGGCCATTCTATAATCAAAATATGCATGATTGTATTAAATGGCTGATTACATGCTGAACATTCAACTTGTCTACGGAGTTGTTAGCCTAACTTACACAACTGTGGAATCCATACAGGGCTGGACCAAGCCTTGAAGGGGCCTTAAGCAAAATGTGATTTGGGTGCCCCCCTCATACCACTTCATTGTCCCCTGAGCCTAACCATTATTAATGCCGAAAGGTTGAAGTTGGATATACATTTTCTGGGATGCATCGCTATTTCAGTCTCAGCCCATTGAAAAACAATGTATTTCAATACGATACACATGGTAAAACTATGTCCATGACATAGTTGAATGCATTCCATATCCAATATAGAGGGCACAGACTTTTTAGGAAATATGTGATATAGGGTGTCTGACCTGCTTTTGGAACAAAATAACTACACACAAGAGGAGGACTCAAAGATAGCACAAGGAACAGAGACCAGGGCTAAAATCCGCCTAACAGGAGAACAAACCAGAAACAATGAAACACCAAACATGGGAAGCCTAAGAACTGAAACAGGATTAAACAGAAACTGAACACAGCCAAGAACAGCACTTAGAAAACTAAGAAGCCTGGGGATGTAAACAGTGAAAACGAACCAGGAATTAGCAGAAAAAGACAAAAAATTCAAAACTGCAAAAACACAATAAACTAGGAATCAAACCGTGACATTAACAATCTAAATTCAAAAATGAAAGACCTAAAATTATAAACGCTGGGTCAAAAACCCACGACCATGATGATAAAATCCAAACAAAATGTATATTAACTAGTAACACACTGAGGACGGTGACACAGGCTGACAGGTTGTTTTCTGACAGAGACACAGCGACATGATAAATATCATACTTAGCCAGCTTGCGATAGCTAAGTATGTTTGGAGTTGGTTACAAACAAACGCGTTATTCTTGCTCATGGAAACAAACCTGTTCTGTCCCTCACACTTGCAGTAAGATTTGTTTATTTGTTTTAATCCCAGTTGGTCAACATTTGAATTCTCTTTATGTCACAAGAGGTCGCCTTGCTACATTGTTGTGTTTTCTGACTTTTGATTCTGAATAATAGTGCCATCTAATGGCTAATGGCTATAGGCAGCAAGCCAGGTCAGGGAAGCAGCCATGTCATGCTCATGCTTTCAAGGACAAAAGGGTCTTCATATCATCTGTGAGCCTTGGCGATTCATAATCTGTAAGTGTAGAACTGCACAATAGTTTATCGTATGTTAGGTAGCATTTTGCCTGTTTGATTGTAGTTTCTTTTATCATTCTGCTTATAGATCAGTTTCCCAGTTTAAGTAAGAACAAGCTAATGCTACTGTCTTTCAGTTCTGTCTACCCTAGTTTTGGCTAAAGGGCATATGAATGTTTACTTTGTAGTTTATTTGTGTAATGACTTGTGACAGTATGTTTAGGGATGTGAATTTGTTTTATGACAAACCACTTATGTACATCCTCGATTCTCCCTTTGTTACAGTTTTACAAGTAAAAATGGGTCTCAGTAAAGAACAGAAGACAACGGCACAGAGTCTCATCATTGCTGAATCCATTAATGTTTAGCTCGCTGTCTAGGTTAATTAAATAACAGTTAACTGAGGGCAGAAGAGTAAAAAGATTATCTACACGTCAGGTGCAACACCAGAGACATTTGATCCAGCAACGCAGGATGTCACACACAAGTGACACGCCACCTCTCTCCCAGTTTGAAGTCAGGTCAGAGTGCCATTCGTCTGCTTCACGCCGGTCCAGCGGCTCAAATGTGAGTCAGGCTGCAGCACAAGCACGGGCCAACGCAGAAAGCTGCCCGAACCAGAGCACAGTACGCCAAACGCCAAATAGACATGGAGGTCGAAAAGGCACGCATTGAGGCAACACTAAACGCTCTGAAGCAGGAGGGTGAGGCTCAGGCAGCCCTTGCTGCAGCTCAAGTCTGGGAGGCTGCAGCTGAAGAAGCACTTCAATCGACTGAGGTCACGAATCCAGGCATCCCTGTTACTACACCTCCTTCCATCGGACGAACACAGGAATATGTTAACACTCACTTTCACAACAGTCATGATGTTAAAGACAAAGAAACATCGACACAGGACAACAGGCTGACTCAAGCAGCACCCGCAATCGGAACCTGAGCTCATGCCAGCCTCTGCACATCCATGTGAGTGCTCTACGGATACCACCAGAGGGCAGCCAAATTTGACATCCAACCACATCAGGTCAGACGAGCCACACCTCCAGCACAGACCACCACAGGCCCAACGAACTGAAATCTCAGACTTAGCAGCCTACCTGGCACGCCGTGATCTGCTCACAGCAGGTTTCAAAGTTTTTGACAACAAGCCAGAAACCTATCTGTCCTGGAAGTCTATGTTCTTTAATGCTACTGAAGGTCTCAACCTCAAAGCAAGCGAAGAGCTCGATTTACTCACCAAGTGGCTTGGTGGGGAGTCACTTCAACACGCCATGAGGATCAGGGCAGTCCATGTGAACAATCCTGAGGCTGGTCTTCTGCGTCTCTGGCAACGGCTTGATAAGAATTATGGCTCTCCAGAGGTAATCGAGGCATCTCTGTTAAGCGCCTAGAGAATTTCCCAAGGATTTCCAATAAGGACACTTACCTGTTGCAGGAGCTAGCAGATCTCCTTCTTGAGTTTACAGTATGCGAAAAATGAGGGCTACTTGACAGGCCTTAGCTTCCTTGACACTTCAAAGGGAGTAAACCCAATAGTTGAAAAAACTTCCTTACAGTCTCCAAGAGTCATGGGTCAGACAGGGGTCAAAATACAAAGGGACAATGACGCTGTCTATCCACCCTTTTCCTATTTTGTCCAGTTTGTCAATGACCATGCAGAAATGAAAACGGATCCAAGCTTCATCTTGCAAGCTCACAGCACACTATCCCCAAAGGTTGAAAAGACAGCAATAAGACAAGCACGATTCAGAGTTCCTGTTGCAGTAAGTAAAACCGACATTAACAAAACTGACAACGATGCTGTATCACTCCCTCTCAATCCAGACAAACAATGTCCCATACATCAGAAGCAACATTCACTTGCCAAATGCAGGGGCTTTAGGTTGAAAACATTAGATGAGAGGAAGAGGCTACTTAAAGAACACTCTATTTGTTACAAATGCTGCTCATCTACAAGTCACCAAGCAAAGGACTGTAAAGCCATTATTTATTGCTCCGAATGCAATAGCAGTGGTCACATTTCAGCCATGCATGGAGGATCACCACCCCCCTGGTCACTCAAAGACTCTGATACAACACCACAGAGTCATGGTGGGGAGTCTGGCTCACCAAGCTCCACAATTAACTCATCCAGTTGTACAGAGATATGTGGCCCAGGCTTCCGAGGAAAGTCATGCTCAAAGATTTGCTTAGTCAATGTGTATCCCAGAGCATTCCCTGAAAAGAAAAGAAGGATGTATGCAATGTTAGACGACCAAAGCAATGTGTCACTGGCTAGGTCTGCCTTTTTTGATATTTTTGGTGTACAAGGTAGCGCACTCCCATACAATATAAAGACGTGTACTGGCTTATCCGACACAAAAGGGCGCAGAGCTAAAGACTTTATCATTGAGCACATCAATGAAAAGGTGTCCATGCCATTGCCAACACTCACCGAATGCGACCAAATTCCAGACAACAGAAGTGAGATACCTACTCCAGAGGCAGCCGCTGCTCACCCTCATCTGCGACCAATAGCATCACAGATACCATCACTAGATCCATCAGTGGACATTCTTCTCCTCCTGGGGAGAGACATCATTCGAGCTCACAAGGTCCGCAGTCAGGTAAATGGCCCTCACGATGCACCTTATGCTCAGTGCCTGGATTTAGGGTGGGTAATCATAGGAGATGTTTGCCTCTCAGGGGCCCATAAACCCACTGTGAACTCTTTTAAGACAAATGTTCTCAGTAATGGCCGACACAGCTTTCTCTCGCCCTGTGAAAATGTGGTCCATATTAAAGAGAATTACACAGACAAACGCTCCCCCTCTAAAGATGCACAGTATGAACTAGGCAGACATCTTTTCCAGCAAACTACAGACGATGAAAAGTTTGCGTTCTCGGCAGAAGATGCACTATTCTTGAACATATGGACAAAGAATTTGCCAAAGATGAGGCAAATAACTGGGTGGCTCCACTCCCATTTCGTTTCCCAAGACGGCTTCTACCCAACAACAAGGAACAAGCTCTCAGTCGCTTGATGTCACTCCGCAAAACACTGACAAAGAAAACTGCGATGAAAGAGCATTATGTTGAGTTCATGGAGAAAATCTTCAGGAAGGGTCATGCAGAATCTGCCCCTCCTCTTGCACCAGAGCAAGAATGCTGGTATCTCCCGAGCTTTGGAATTTACCACCCTCAAAGCCAGGCAAAATCAGAATAGTGTTCGATTCAAGTGCTCAGTGTAACAACGTGTCTCTCAATGATGTACTGCTTAAAGGGCCGGACCTCAACAACAGTCTTGTGGGTGTGCTGATCCGTTTCCGGTCTGACCCATATGCAGTGATGGCAGATGTGGAGCAAATGTTTCACAATTTTCTAGTCAAAGAAGATCACCGCAACTACCTTCGCTTCTTGTGGTTCAAAGATCACGATCTGGATGGAGAAGTGCAGGAGTTCAGAATGACGGTCCATGTATTTGGAAACTGCCCATCACCATCTGTTGCCATCTATGGGCTAAAGAGAACAGCTGTAGAGGGAGAGACTGAATATGGGAGCGATGTGAGGCAATTCATTGAACGTCACTTTTATGTAGATGACGGACTGAAGTCATTCTGTTCCCCAGATGAAGCCATCGATGTGCTGTGCAGAACTCAGAAAATGCTGGCACAGTCTAACATACGTCTGCACAAAATAACATCTAACAGTTCAACCATCACCGGCGCCTTCCCAAATGAAGACCTCGCAACTAGCATGCAGGACCTTGAATTGGGACAGACCTCACCACACATGCAGCGCACCTTAGGCTTGGGCTGGGACCTGTCTGCAGACCTGTTCAAATTCCAGGTAACAAGCGGTGAAAAGCCTTTCACCAAACGTGGTGTACTGTCAGTCATTAACAGTTTGTATGACCCCCTCGGCTTTGCTGCGCCTGTCATTATTGAAGGCAGAGCTATATTAAGAGACATTGCATCAGATGTGTGCGACTGGGACACTGAACTGCCAAAAGAAAAACAAGAACAGTGGCAAAGGTGGAAAGGCTCTCTAAAACACTTGCAACAGCTTGAAATCCCCAGAATGTACACCTCGATTCCACTGTCTGCCGCACAGAGGAAAGAGGTAAATGTTTTCTGTGATGCCTCCACTAAGGCAGTGGGTGCTGTTGCCTATCTCAAGCTCACAAATGCTGAAGGTCACAGTGAAGTGGGCTTTCTTCTTGGCAAGACAAGACTTGCTCCAAAACCAGACATCACTATACCAAGACTGGAGCTCTGTGCAGCAGTGCTGGCAGTAGAAGTGGCTGAATTAGTCCTGGAAGAGCTAGATATCAAAGTAGAAAAGGTAAGCTTCTTCACAGACTCCAAGGTAGTGCTGGGATACATCTTTAATGAAAAGAGACGCTTTTATGTTTATGTCCATAACAGAGTCGAGCGCATTAAGCATTCTACACAAGCTCACCAGTGGCATTATGTGCCAACTCACTTAAACCCAGCTGACCATGCCACACGCGCATTATCTGCTCAGCAGCTGTCTCACTCCACATGGCTGAGTGGACCCGCATTTCTCACTGACTCCAACCAACGTCTGACACAGAAACAACCGTTTGGTCTCATTGACCCAGAGAATGACACTGAGCTGCGTCCAGAGGCAACAACATGTGCCACCACTCTGTCAAAAGATACGCTTGGAAGTGCACGGTTTGAAAGGTTTTCAAGCTGGAGTTTACTACTGAGGGCCATTGCCAGACTTCAGCACATCGCCGCATCCTTTATACACAGTCCAGAGAACACATGTCAAGGGTGGCACAAATGCAGTAGACATCTGGATGAAAACCAGCTTCACCAAGCCAAAGCCACCATCATTCGCACCGTCCAGAGAGAGCTCTATGCAGAGGACATCAAACATCTTAAAAGAGGTGAGCCCATTAAAAATTCAAGTCCACTCAGCAAATTGAGCCCATTTATTGACACAAATGGGGTTCTCAGAGTCGGTGGGAGGCTAAACAGAGCACAGTTAACATCTAATGAAACGCATCCCATGCTCATCCCTGGGAAACATCACCTTACCCAGCTCATAATCCAACACTTTCATGTGAAGGTGAGCCATCAGGGCAGACACTTCACTGAAGGAGCAGTCAGAGCCGCAGGGTTTTGGATTGTAGGAGGTAAAAAAGCAGTGAGCAGCACAATATTCAAATGTGTCACATGCCGCAGACTAAGAGGCAAACAGCAAGAACAAATCATGTCTGATTTGCCAGAAGACAGGTTCTCCATAGATCCACCATTCACGTCTGTGGGCCTTGATGTATTTGGCCCATGGCCTATCACAGCCAGGAAAACAAGGGGAGGTCAAGCAGATGCGAAAAGGTGGGCAGTGATCTTTACGTGCATGAGCACACGCGCCATTCACATCGAAATCATTGAATCAATGGACACATCATCTTTCATCAATGCATTGCGCCGTTTTTTCGCAATCAGGGGTGCTGCCAAGTTGCTCAGATCAGACTGTGGGACTAACTTTGTGAGCGCCTGTCGAGAACTGCAAATTGACAGGAACGGCTACAACAACAGCAAAATCGATGGCTTTCTTAAGACAGTGGCTGTAAGTGGCAGTTTAATCCCCCACATGCATCGCATATGGCAGGCTCCTGGGAACGCATGATTGGAGTCACTCGTCGGATTCTTGATGCAATGCTGCTAGAACAAAGAAACACAAAGCTCACACATGAGGTGTTGGTGACATTCTTGGCCGAAGTCACAGCGATAGTAAATGCACGGCCACTCACAACTGTTTCTACAGACCCAGATAACCCAGTTATTCTCACTCCTGCCATGCTGCTTACCCAAAAGATTGGTGCACCACCCACACCGCCTGGTCAGTTTGAAAGCCGTGACCTGTTTAGAGCACAGTGGAGACGTGTGCAGTACTTGGCCAACATCTTCTGGGGGCGGTGGCAGAAAGAATATATCACTGGACTTCAGGATCGTCGCAAGTGGAGAGTGGTGAGACCAAATCTACAAACAGGGGATGTAGTCCTGCTGAAAGAGACACTTGAGAACAGAAACAATTGGCCGCTTGATCTAATCACAAAGACTTTTCCCAGTGAAGATGGTCGAGTCAGAAAGATAGAGGTCAAGATTTTCCGTAAGGGCGAGCAAAGACATTATGTGCGACCTATAACTGAAGTTGTTTTGTTGGTGTCTAAAGACAATGCTTGATTTTTACAGTTCCCTTTTGCAGTGTTCTCAAGCTAGATAAATGGTGACATCTTATTGATGTCAGGTGGGGAGTGTTCTGTCCCTCACACTTGCAGTAAGATTTGTTTATTTGTTTTAATCCCAGTTGGTCAACATTTGAATTCTCTTTTATGTCACAAGAGGTCAGCCTTGCTACATTTGTTGTGTTTTCTGACTTTTGATTCTGAATAATAGTGCCATCTAATGGCTAATGGCTATCGGCAGCAAGCCAGGTCAGGGAAGCAGCCATGTCATGCTCATGCTTTCAAGGACAAAAGGGTCTTCATATCATCTGTGAGCCTTGGCGATTCATAATCTGTAAGTGTAGAACTGCACAATAGTTTATCGTATGTTAGGTAGCATTTTGCCTGTTTGATTGTAGTTTCTTTTATCATTCTGCTTATAGATCAGTTTCCCAGTTTAAGTAAGAACAAGCTAATGCTACTGTCTTTCAGTTCTGTCTACCCTAGTTTTGGCTAAAGGGCATATGAATGTTTACTTTGTAGTTTATTTGTGTAATGACTTGTGACAGTATGTTTAGGGATGTGAATTTGTTTTATGACAAACCACTCATGTACATCCTCGATTCTCCCTTTGTTACAGTTTTACAAGTAAAAATGGGTCTCAGTAAAGAACAGAAGACAACGGCACAGTCTCATCATTGCTGAATCCATTAATGTTTAGCTCGCTGTCTAGGTTAATTAAATAACAGTTAACTGAGGGCAGAAGAAAACCTTTGTCTTCTTTTGGCCTCTAATCTTCTCCTTTCCCCCCTCTCTGCCTCGGAGGGACAGATCCTTTCTGTCACATGATTTCTGTTTCGTAGCTTCATCCACAAATGACCGAAACTAACGGAGCACTGCCGATGCAGCCTGCCCAAACTACCTGAATTCACGCTGACACATGCAGTCAGTCAGCAAGAGGCTTACTCCTTAAACTAGTGTTGTTACAATTGTACAAATATGAAGAGGTGGAATAGTTTTTTTCTTTCTTTTAGGACACTGGCATGTTAAAAAAAGAACAAAGTTTCATCACAAATGTAGGTGAGCTTTCATCGAATAACAGAGAAAAAACTGAAAACATGATTTCAGTCAGGCTATGTAGTGAGGAGGACATTGTCTGTAAAAATTTCTAATTAAAGTTGTGAGCATTATTCATTGGACACAATTATACAGTAAATGAAGTCACATGTAAGCTGTGTAAATCATAGTAAACCTAGATTCTTGCTTTCAGTTAGACAATTCACATTTGAAAGGCGTCATTACAACAAAACAATATGGTTGGAGTTTGAACACAGAAGTTGGGGAGTGATGAGTCTACAGAGTGGGGGAGTTGAAATAAGAGATACGTTAGAGGGCACACCCTGTACCTGTTTGCAACACCTTAGACTGTCAAACTGGGAGGGTGTTTTTGGTGAAGAGAGTAAAGCCTTTTAGGCTTATATGATGCAGCATAGCTTGAGTTGCCTGACTGAACCAGTTCCCTGCATATATTCAACTTGTGATTTTTTTTTTTCTTGATTGAATATACCAATCCAGAAGGTGATCTGATTGACTTGAAGGTATTCTGTATGTCGTTGGCACTTTAATCATACTAAAAACAAGAACTTGAGGATGTAGCAGGGGCAAGACATTTGCATTTTCAAGAGGAAGATTTTTTTTACACACCTTTACATTAAAGATGCAAATTATCACTTTACTCTCATAAGTCAGTTTAATCATAAATCCAATATGTAAACAAACATTTACAGATGTTGCAGCTAAAATGTGATGCACACTAGATTCCATTGCTCACAACAGGTGGTGCTGATGATAAACCAAAGACCTGAAAACATGCTAATAAACCGCACCAACAGTTACCTCAGGATCAAACACAAAGTCCCGCCTGCCTTTAACTGTTTCCCAAATTCTTGTATTCAGTAATTTCTCAAAAAAATGTATTCATATTTTTTAGTTCCACCATGCAGGCAAAATCTCACAAATATTTAAGACAAAGTACTGTATAATACATGGAGATACAGATGCAGCATTGGCAACAATTTTTGCACTATGTACAAAATATAATGATGGCACTACCTGGATTTGTTTGGCTAATGGGATCTGTCTTTTTACTATGAGGAAAACATGGATGACCTTGAAGATCTTGACCTCATCAAAATAAAATGCACCATTATGTTAAAAAACACAAACATGCAATAGTCATACAATTCAATGATTACAGCTATACACAACAGGAGCAGGATGCTCTTTGTCAGTATTTTGTTTGTCTTGTTCTCCTTACAGAGCTTTCTTTAAAAATCTATACTGGGGGAATAATTTAGGTTTGGCCCGGAGTGGTGAGAGACAATCAGCTGTAAGAAATAAATAAGCGTGTAATAATGTGATTATACAATATCTGTGGTTGCCCTTTAAGTTCTGCCTTGCTGTCCCAAAGCTGTGATAAGGTCCTGCAGTGGCTCAGTGTCTTCTGGATCCAGCAGCGCATGCTGCCGGCAGAAGAGTGTGAGGTGCATGAAAAGTGTGTTGAGGTGTGGGTGCAGGCCGAGCAGGAGGGTCTCACTGTAGTGAGACCAATAAATGTGAGCCAGAGTCCTGAACAGCAACAGAAACACCTTCTGGACTAGAAACACGAAGCCTGTTGGAAACGCTGCACCTGAATGAGGAAGAAGTGACGGTTTAAAGCTGAAACTGGAACAACCTGCCGTACAATAAGGTAATGTACTGTATGATGTAAATGCACTTTACCTGCTTTTGTGGGGAAGACGTCTTCATCAGTCAGCAAGTCCTGAATGTATGACATGGCGTAGTCAAAGTAAAGTGGAGCAGAGCACTTCAGCTTCCTGCCATGGTCGTCAGTCCAAACATAAACCCTGGAAATAATAGGATCTATGTTTGATATTTTTCAAAAGGGTAAATGCAGTGATAGCACTCTTGGGCCAACTAAAACTGATCTGCTGATAAAGACTTTGTGATGGAGCTGAGAGCTCAGCTTTAAGCCTGATTATAATATATTTCACTGTTTGTTTATCAGGTCAGCCTCATGCAGTTAGCAAAATGGCCATTCCTGGCAGGTATGTTGGAAAGTTAAAAAAGAAACATTTAAAATAATTCACAAACAATTTTTACAAGACTAAAAGGAGCCTGCACATTCTACTTCAGCATGTGTTGTTTACCCCAGTGGCTACAACACAAGTAGAGAGAACAATATTAGCAGGACCCATAGACAAATTTACTGAGAAATATGCCAGGTCAGCTTAACATGGAATTGTGTTTGCAATGTCAAAAATAAGCTAAGTTGTGACTCGTGTTTAGCTTTCGTTTGAACAGGAAATATTCAGCAGTTATCCACTTCTGGTCAACTGTTAGATCAGAAGATCTTTAAGAAGGTATTTCCTCCAGCTTTCCTGTCTTTCACACTTACAGACCCATCTCTGCATTTTAAACACACTTTGGGGTAGTTCACCAAAAATCACAAAAAAATACAAAAAGAACTTTAGATCTTGAAGATCTCTCAGTGACTGAATCTATTCTTATAATATGCATTAAAAACAGCTTTTGGATCCACATAACAAGGTACATTGGCATGAGTAACTTACGCGTTGCCTGGTCCACAGGCAGTTGGGCAAGTACTGGGAGTGCAGAACTCTGATAGCGCACTGGAGAACAGGTTTATATGCTTGAAAAATGCCACAGCTGATGAAAACAAACAAACAAAAACACCAACATTACATTTTGCACACATTGCTGGTCTCTTTCCTTCTTTTTTTTCTTTTCAGAGTGTGTGTGTGGTGGAGGTTAAAGAGCTACAGAAAAAGTGGTCCAAACAGAAATCTGTTACTACTTACTGTTGCTGGCAAGCCACTCTGCCTTGTCGACACCAGGCGGCAGCGCTGTGAGGGCATACATGTCTGCATGTGTGATCTGCTGACACACATACTGCTGCAGCAGATATGGACGCCCTTCCTGATTATTGTTGTTAATTCCCCTAGGGAAGACAGTGCAGAGTTAACGAAGCAGCAACAGAAAGAGAGACTGGGATACAGAAAATATTGCTGTGTTTAACAACCAATAGGTCAGTGGACTAATGACTCACGCTGCACTCAGTAGATAAGACATTTTAAGCTCTCTCATTTGTCTTGCCCTGTGTTGGCTGACATACACACATTCAAACATTCAGGCACTGCTGTAACTGCAGATCTAAACATCCAAGTTAATGTAATAAAGGCAGTCAATTCAGAGCCAGGGTAATTACTGTTAATGAAGCAGACTGCTGCAGTGGTCTGTGCTGCAAAGCAAATAAATGAGCAAGATTGTGCAAGATAATGTAGAGCTGAGTGCTGAGGAAAACATCTCTTTCCTATATCAATTTATATGCACCACCTACTGATAAGCTACAGACAGGGCTTATTAATCAGGAAGGTGTGAGAACTATAGATAGCAAGTGCTGGGAATGGATGATGTTTACAGTGTACTGGAGAGTCAAACCTGGCAGCAGAATTTGACTTTATTCAAAGCAGGGAAGCAAGGTTGTCTGCTCTGATGAGGAGTAGCTACTCAGACTTTTAGTCAAGCGTTTGCAATATTAAAATGAAGTGGATTAGGCAGCTGTCATGCTCAGCTTTCAGACATCTACACACACACGCACATGGGCAACAGCTGAGGGTTTACTCAGTGTGACCTTGCCCGATGTGATAAGGAAAACACTGTACTCTCCATGAGGTTTCACCCCCCGCCCCCCCTGTGTAAATGTGTTAAGTGTTTGTGAGAGTGCCTGCCGGGGGAGAATTTGTGGTTTCAACAGGAGGTCTTTTGTTTAATGTAAAGGTCAGAATAGTCAGAAAGGGAGGAAGACTGTCAGAAATAAAGGTAAACATTAGCTGTGCAAAGGTACAGTAGAGCAAATCCTTGCCAAGCCATGACAAACTTTCCTAATGTCCACAGGAACTTCTGTTGCTCACATCCTGTTCTGTTACAGCTCACTGACATTAATGCAGTTACCTCCTCTCTTGGCTACAGGTTGTCAGTACACAATGAACCCGAAGCTACTGGTCATGTTGTGTTTTTTGTGTAAACACTCTCCTCTTTGACTCTTTGACATGGCCATCTGTCCACCTCTACTTTGTCCGTAAGAGTGAATTAAACAGCTCTCTTCAGTGCAACCAGCTGGCTGTAAAGATTTAACCTGGGGCAAACATTTGCCTAGTAACTCAGATAAAACACATTTTCTCAGCATCCTTCCTTATATTGGTTTTAACTGCTGCTTATAATATGTTCCCGCTGTTAGAGGAATCCACCCTCACTGATGGCATCAGGCAAATATGTAACACACATACACAGATACGCACACACTCTTATCTGGAGAACATTCCTCAGTAAACCATGTGCAGCCAGCTTTCTAGTCACATTTCTTACACACCATTAACTGATATAGCCTCAAACACACACACACTTTTTTAAACATTACTTTATGTTCTTTCAAACACATTAGTAAAAGGGTAACACAGAAAACACAGGGTAACACAGAAAAGTATTTCAAGAAAAAAACAAGACAGAGGAATAAAATACAACTTACAGTTTTTGATTGCTGATGTCAGAAGGCTGAAGCGCCTTCCTGTCTGCTTCTCTAGCCGAGGGGTAACTATGGCACCCCCCCATGGCGTGAAGCTAAGAGCAGAAATGTTGATTGTGCCAGCCCCACTTTTCCATCCCAAACAGACACACACTTCTACACACTTTGGGCAACATATGGCCACCACTGCTCCAAAACAAACATCTCTCAGTTCACAAACCAATCCATACAAACACACCGAAATCCCCTTTTTAAAAGTTTTTCCCAGAATACAGCAAAAGTAGTCCAAGAATTAGGGATCGTCTCCCTCTCTTTTTTGCTCCAGTGATCCAGTGTCAGCGTGTTTATGTCTCCTTTGTCTGAAGTCCCACACCCCACAGGCTCCTCCTCTCCCAGCTCCAAGCAGACAGGCAGGTTTCTCCACAACCCATTAAAAGTACAAAAACACAACTCCGCCTTCTTCCCCTTTCCACCCACTGCATACACACTATCCTTCATGCACTCATGCACAGAGAGCAGGCAGGTGTAGATCAAAAACTAAAAGGTGTTTTTTTTTTTCCAGTGCAAAAATAAGAAAAGGGGGAGAAGGCAGGGAGAAGAGTAGAAAAGACACTTAACTAGAAGTATCTGTGCTCCAGGATTGCTATGACAAACATCTAAGCCCAAGAATGAAACCATACACCCATGGGTAAAAGGGCGGTTACATACAGAGAGGACCACAGGCTGAAAAACTGTAAAGAATATGAGAAGTGAATGAGCACAAAAGAAGGGTCTTCAGTTCCTTCTCAGCTGTTATGGGAAGCAACTTTACTTCATGCCAGCAGCACAGTGAGATCTATGTGACAGGCAGGCTTATGTTTGAAGTGGGGGGAGACAGTGTGAGGGTGTAGCATTGAGGACACACAGTATGGACGGGGAAGCAATATAAGCCACCTGTTCACCTGCCCCTAAGGTAAACATGTTCCAAAGACCATGTCCTGTTGGCTCTCTTTGTGCTCGGTGTGTTTTACAGTAGGCTGTGAGTGTCAGACAAACAGAGGCATATTTATCTTTGACATATTTATTAGGTTCATATCTGAATGTACAAGCTAAACTGACAACAGGTAACAGACACATTACTCTAAATGAAAAACAAAAAAAACAAAAAAAAAAAACCCCAGCATCAGTCCGCTTTACAAAAAAGGCATTTAACCACACGCCTGTTTTTCCCACCACTCCCCCACACATCTGCACACATGTGTCCAAATATAATAATAAGATAATGTGAGAAAAGTTTTCCTTTGAAATGGTCTCAGTGTAAGTAACAAGCAACTGCTAAGTAACAACTTAACACCCATTATTTCTCAAATAAAGTTTTGGGCACACACTGTACAATACAGCAGATACCCAAAGAGGTGAACAAGGCTAATGTGCAAACTTAATGGCACTAAGAGATGAATGTGATGTACCATTATGCATAACATGACAACATACCCGTAGCTATACTGCACACAAAACACTCTCAAAATGAAGGGACACACACACACGGCATCAGTCAAAAGCACTGCTTAGGTTTGGTGACAGATGGGATGACATATTCTGACCACGTGCACAACCCTGACAAAGACAACCCTATTTTTCTCTTTTAACCCTGACAATGAAGCAGTGCTAGCTCTGTGCAGTTCCACTTCAAACAGCTCAAAGCGCTGAACAGATAAAAGTAAAAAAAAAAAAAAAAAGGGAGGGGAGAGGGGCCTGTGATCTAAGACGAATCTTCAAAGTCTTTCTTCGACTTGTGGCATCCTCTCCTACAGCTAATTACTCCATCACATGATTCACAAAAGAAAAGCAAAAAGAGCAAGGGATCAAACAAAGGGTGCTTTAGACAAATCTAGACCTGTAAGACCACTGCAAGAACGGAGGCTACTTCACAGATATGAAACCCAGTTGTACACTGGTGGGAAGACACACTTTGGCAAAAAGCATTGAAGAAAAAAAATATCCTACATGACTCGTTCAAGCCAAACATTCCCGCCACTCTGAGGGAGGGAATTACATAGGGGCACTTAGTGCCACCAAATTAAAAAAACAAAACAAAAGTGCTTGTTGAAAAAGTGCATTTAAAATAATTACAACAATCTCAGAGAATCTTTCCTTAGGCATAAATGCAATTAAAGTCGACTCCTGCCCTGAGAAAGAGAGAGACGAGGAGAAAGATGAAAGTAAAGCATGACTGGCACACACAGATTTAAAAGGATAATTCAGGTATGTCACAACTTGGGTCATATTTTCTTACGTATTGTATTGTTTAATACAATCTGATTATGATTAGACTCGATTAAAGCAGTTAACAGTTTATAACAAGTTCAAATTTGATGGAGCGGGAAAGATGAGACAGCCAACTTAATGACATGCAACCCAAATGAGTGCTGATGGTGGCAATGCAACTAATGTTGAATTTCATTATTTTCAAGTTTTCCTCTGGAGTTCTTGGCCTCAAGCAGTCCTGTTGCACCTTTTCCTCTGTCTGTCCATTTCTTATACACATGCAGGAATGTGAGTAACGTTACACATTCCTGCCAGAGGCTGCAGACACTACACTACACCGATCAACAGGAAGAACAAGACTGCTAACAATGCAAGCAATGAGGATTTCAAATATCTAAAAATGAATCTGCATTGTAAACGCCGTACAGTAAAAGGAAATGCATTCAGCGCATTTCTTACAGCACAGTGTGTTTTGATGAATAACAATGAATATAAACCTAATATTCCCTTTACACAAAAACTCTTAGCTTTTTGTCTAACCAGTCATTTAAATTAGACAGTGTTGATTTATAAAAAAAATCAGAGCCTAATATGCTTCTGTTGATTTATTATTGCTCTAATATGTGTACACAAACGATATGATAAAAAGGTCAAAAATCGGCAGTTTAGGGATTATTTTATCGTTCGCTATTATTTTCTTCCCATAATTTGACTATTCAAATTATGTGAAAAGAGTTCAAAACTGATAAATGAGGATAAGGCCCAAGTTGCCATTAACATGAATTATCCTCAAAGTAAACAATATGGAAGACATAATGCAGACAACCAACTCGTATTCACAGCATGTGCACTGTTAAACTGCCACGTGGGAAGCATGTAGCAAAGAAACAAGAACTGATGCTGGCCTATTAACCAAAACACAGACATCATTATTGCCTCATTTTGACAGTACAACACACATACGATACACACGTTGCAATCTGCAAAACAACCGTCTTTCCATACACTGGATTTATTCCAAAAATAGATATGATGTTTATATATATACTGTTTACATTTATTTTACGTTTACAGATTACCAAGAATAGCCACAACCTAATACAGGTTCAAATTTCACAATATTACATTTAAACAGCTCTGAGGGTGGTATGACCTTGTATGTGCGCTGTCTTTTTTTTTTTGCATGTAGATATGGTTGTGTGCACATGTGTGTATGGCACTGTGTGTCTGCATGTGTGTTACACAGGTGTGCTTTCTTTGCATCAACATACCTCTCCTTTGACCTGAGAATGCACTCTGTACCTCAGACAGAGCTCAAACACACACGCCGGCACACACGTCTATACACATGGACACAACAGCACACACATACACACACCTCTAAACTACTTGAATCTGTCAGGAGGAAGTGATACACGAGTCTCCCAAATCAGTTGCTCCAAACTAACAAATAGAGAGCATTTAAGTGTCATGTGATCCAAGTAGATAAAAACTTACTTAACTGAGAAATGATCAGATAAAGTCACATATTTGCAATAATGACGTCTGCCTGGCACAAAGACTGAAGTGCTAAAGACAAAATGGCGGCTAGCTAGCTTTGCAAGCATCTTGGCGTTTGTAATCTTTGCTGAGTATATGAAGATTTCTTGCTCTCCTAGAAAAATCCACTGGGCTGTATTCATACCCAGACAGCAGACAGACTCAAATATTCTGAAATCCTGATGTTCAATTTAATAAAATGTCAAATTTCAGACGTGGGTGTTTTCTTAACATTAAAGTGCAGCTGGAATCTCTGCACATCCAAACTGATAAAGGGGTTTACATTTCCAAGTTTAATGGGAAGAAAATTCATCCTGAAAAAGTTCGTATGTAGCACAGTTTGGCTTTGGGGTGCCTGGCACAATGAAATGTTTTATAAAACACACATTTCTTTTTGAAGTGGTTCATTTGCAATGATGAAGGCGCATTACAGACATCAATAGTACCCAGAAAAAAAAAAAAAAAAAAATAGTACCCATGTGGAGATTTCTGGTATCCATTATAAATACGGTTTGAGCTCTGCACTAAGGATCTTCCATTCACTTACATGTCTTTCAGACAAAAACAAGGGCATTAAAGGACTGCTAACAGGAAGCAAAGGTGGCGTGGCTGTGTGTTGAATGATCAGGTACGAAGTGTGTTCCTGTACCACTTCCGTTAGGCCGGTCCATTAGCGGAGGACTGCATCTCTCTGTTAGGTAAAAATAAAAAGAGACAGAATTTAGATTTTAGTTTTATTTTCCACCACACACTGAGCGCTGACAGTGCCAAATATAATGGATGTGAGCTGACCTTTTGTTAAGTCCTGCCCCTCATGGTTACTGTTGCTGTGCATGTCACACTATAGCTAAGCCAATACACCTGCCCATTCATATTTGCTAATCAAGCTTGTTAGTTTGATTGTTAGTCCAAATATGGTAAATTCACCCCCCCCCCCAAAAAAAAAAAAAAAAAAAAAAAAAAAATTCTGAGGGTTTAAAACAAAGTCCAAAACCAGGTCAGGCGAGTTTGCTGGCCTATTAAGAACAGGGAAACCATGGTCCTTAAAGCAGGTACTGGTAGCTTTGGCACTGTGTGCAGGCGCCAAGTCCTGTTGGGAAATGAAATATGCATCTCTATAAAGTTGGTCAGCAGCAGGAAGCATGAAGTGCTCTAAAACTTCCTGGTAGACGGCTGTGTTGACCTTGGACCTCAGAAACCACAGTGGACCAACACCAGCAGATGACATGGTACCACAAACCATCACTGACTGGAAACTTTACACTGGACCTTAAGCAACCTGGATTCTGTGCCTCTCCTCTCTTCCTCCAGACTCTGGGACCTTGATTTCCAAAGGAAACGCAATATTTACTTTCATCAGAGAACATAACTTTGGAGCACTCAGCAGCAGTCCAGTCCTTTTTGTCTTTAGCCCAGGAGAGACACTTCTGACGCAGTCTCTTGTTCAAGAGTGGCTTGACACAAGGACTGCGACAGCTGAAACCCATGTCTTGCATACGTCTGTGCGTGGTGGTTTTTGAAGCACTGACTCCAGCTGCAGTCCACTCTTTGTGAATCTCCCCCACATTTTCGAATGGGTTTTGTTTCACAATCCTCTCCAGGGTGTGGTTATCCCTATTGCTTGTACACTTTTTTATAAGACATCTTTTCCTTCTCTTTGCCTCTCTATTAATGTGCTTGGACACAGAATGGCTTGTTCTCTGTGTCCAATATGGCATTAAAAAAGTAACACTGTTGCTGCAAATAAGATTTGAGAGCAATGCTGCAGAAAAATGTTAATCTTGCGAATTCCTGACCATCACAAGTGCACCATTCCTTGGCCTCTACAGTATGTGCTACTGTTTATTTATAGAATGGCAGCTGAACATTAGAGCTCTAAAAGTTTAAACTTAAATATAATTCTAATACTGTTCCTTGTGTCCTTTATTAGGTTATGGCCATCCCTTTAGTTTGTTGCCAGATCAAAGTGAAACAAAATTTATCAATTGAATAGATATTCTTGGTGATCAACAGCCTTCAAATTAAATAAACTGTATTTGATTTGCTGCACTGTAAAGGAGACTTGAAAGAAGATTAGAGCCAAGTACAAAACATTTATAAATTTTCTGCATCACCTACATGTAAATTCCTGTGACAATGTTATGCAGTTTGTTCTAACTTTACAGAGGAGATTCATTTGGTGCCTTTAGGAATGTACAGGTCAACAGGTTGCATGTATAAAACATATTCCAAAGACTATATATTTTGCACTTCTGTCATTTGTGTCTAAGAAAACAAATACATGCCATATACATATTTTAATTTGTTGTAACTATAATTTGGTTCCAGTAAAATCAATTTCATTTCAAAATTATTTATCTACTTAAATAAGACAGGTTATGGCCTATGCAATGCTACTGCATGTTCAGATGACAGAAACTAAATTAGCAACAAAATCTACCATTTCTGCAACTGTAAATCACAACAATCCTGTGAGTAATGAAATGGTTGATCCACAGATACAGCATTTTTCAGAGGTTGTTAGTCAGGTTTTATGACCCTTCAAAGCTTCTAACCACACCAAAAAGAAATACAGCCAATTAGAAATGACAGGTCACACCTGTGTTCTTGAGGACAGAAATGTGAGCAGGTGACTTGTCAAAGAACTCCTATTTAAAACAATGCTTTTAACAGGGATGAATCACTAATGTAATGTTTGGTGATCCTAGCCCTCCTCTATTCATCTGCATACAAAACACACAGATGCAAACTTACTGTGTGACAGCAGCTGACGGATTAGCTGAATCAGTGGTAACTGGGCTGGAACTGTTTCCATGTTTCTTTCCTTTTTCACCTTTGTCACTTTCTTTCTCATAAGTGAGCCCTTCTGCTGGCATATCACTGAAAAACAAAATCAAATAAGAATTATAGCTTTACCTAGGAAAACAGCCAGGTGATTGTCAACTGAACTGAATATTGTAGATGGTTCTTTCTGCTGCTGGCTTAACGTTTCCATCTGCTGTGGCCTCTGTCCCCACCGGCCATCGTGTTCAGAACAGGACTGATTTAACTTCAGCATGCTCATTGGTGCACTGTTAGTAACTTGCTAATGTACTGGTTTGTTAGGATGCTGCTAAATTGGACTGGTGGCAACTTTTGTTCATAGCATGCTGTCTGACAGACTGTTAATGGTGAGAACTCTTGGGGGGGGAAGGGGGGGGTCATTAACTTGAGAAATAATGTTATGACTGAAGAAAAAAAAAAAAAGAATTATCACATAACCACAATCAGCAGTAATACACTACTCTCATCTCATCATTATACTGAATTAAACAAGTAAGGTAACAAATATTCAACAACCTTTTTATTTCTAAAACGTACAATGAACTTTTGTGAGGTTTAGGAATATCAGTCATATTGAGAATACAGAGACTCTACAAGTCACCAGTACTGGGTTAGTGCATTTTCTTGTTTTATGAATAAAACCTGGCCTGAATTGTGTCATAAGGGGTTATTACTCCTCAACCTATTAAAAGCAACAAGCAAAACATATCCTAAATCCTTAACACAACTCCAGGAAGCATTCCACACTTCAGAACACAGGACCTCAAGCACAACATACCGTCTGACTGCAGGTCTGAATACTCTGGAGTCAAGTGGAGATGAGAAAGGAAGGAACAGACAGGAGGAGGAGGATTATCAGAAAAAAAAAAAGCAGAGAAGGGGGAAGTAAAATTGTACAGTGGGGCAAAGGGAAAGAAGGGCTTTATCAAAGTACTTGAAACTACAATAGGAGGGGGGGGACGCACTGCACCAAACAGAGCAGGAGCTCCTTATTTGCGTGTAAGAATTTGCACCTGGTGAAGACTGCCCTCTCATTTTTGGCGTCAACGGTGAGCCGGATGGTCTCCTTGCCAGCACCTGTGGTGATGGTCTCTGTGGTGACCGTCTCACTGGATGTAGACTGTGTCTTGCCTTCTTCCTCATCGCTATCAGAACTGCTGGAGGAGGAGCTGTCTGATGCCACTAGTGGTGCTTTTCTTGCCACGCAAACACTCCATACACACGCTGTCGAGATTGAGAAAAAAGAGACAGTCTGTAACTTTGACGCATTGTTATCTGAAAAGTTTACCTGTCACAAAGGTAAGCAATTGACTAATAGTGATATTATGGGCCTTCTGCCACATTATATGCCATGTTTGTGATGTTGCCTATGCAGCTGAAAGTAAATGACCTGCCTGTGGACATTGGAGACTAGAGGTCTTTCTAAGGTGTTGTCATTTTTGCCATTTCCATAATTTATATTATCAGTTTGAGTTAAGCGTTACTAAATATTTATATTGTCTATTATGAGTGAATAATTATGAAGCTACTTACGGTTTTGGTTTGGTTTGGGGATGTCTGATCCACTGAGCTCTGAGTCCACAGGAGAGCTGCATCTTGGGCCTGTTTCAGAGCTGCTAGACATAAGTCATACAGATAAGAATACATACAGAGTGACTGTGAAACTAATGACAGATGCATTAATGTTAGCTAATTAAGGGATATTAGCATCACCTTTGTTTTGACGGTAAAGAATATCTTGTCTCCTTCACCTCCCAAAGAATCAACTCATCCAGCTCAAAAATCCATAGAACAGTAACATATTCTCCAGGAGATACACTATACTGCCAAAATTATTCACTCACCCATCCAATCATTGAATCCAATCACTTCCATGGCCACAGGTGTATAAACCAAGCACCCTAGGCATGCAAACTGCTTCTACAAACATTTGTGAAAGAATGGGTCACTCTCAGGAGCTCAGTGAATTCCAGCGTGGTACTGTGATAGGATGCCATCCGCGCAACAAGTCCAGTTGTGAAATTTCCTCGCTACTAAATACTGTATTATGCAGTCAGCTGTTAGTGGTATTGTTACAGAGTGAAAGGGATTGGGAATGACAGCAACTCAGCCACAAAGTGGGAGGCCACATCAAATCACAAAGCGGGGTCAGCAGATGCTGAGGCGCATAATGTGCAAAGGTCACCAATTTTCTGCAGTCAATTGCTACAGACCCAAATTTTACAGGCCGGCGTGATCATATGACTTGGGGGTGTGGGTGTCTCAGTATTGAACGTATGACTGGGGGTGGGGGTCAAAGTGCATAAAGCAAGGTCCATAAAGACATGGATAAGTGAGTTTAATGTGGAAGAACTTGACAGACTTTACATTTTTATTCTGGGTTTTATGTACTTTTCCAGTGAAAATTACTTATGCCTTTTTAATTGTAGGAAAAAAGACAATTAGGCTAAATTATAGTTTCCTTTAAATAAAGTATTTATTTATTTGTTTTTTGCATTTTTTGGCCACAGCGGCTTTTTAGGAGCAGTGGAGGGAGACAGGAAATGGGGGAAAGATACAGGGGAAGACACACGGGCAAATTGGCAACAGGTCGGGACACGAACCTGGGCCACCCGCACCGAAACGCGGCATATGTATGTGGTCGCCGGCTTCACCACTAAGCCACCCAGGGGGCCCAAGTAGTTTTTTCAACCATCATCAAATATATAATTACTATAATTGCCAGAGTTAAAAATTGTTAAAGGGGCACTCCAAAATGATCATTTGTATAATATAATAACAGTTTTTATCAAAAAGATTTCAGATTCTCTTAAACAAATTCTTAAATTAGGTCTCCATAAATATAAAGAGCCCAAACTCACCAACAGAAAGGCTGGAAGTCAGTGAACTTGGCCCATCCCTTCTCCTCAGCCTCTGTTGCAGCTGGTTGAGAAACTGGAGCGTCCCAAGTTGAGAAGCCCGCGCCTGCTGCAGGAGCCTTTGAATTTACCTCTCCAAAATCTGCTACCCAGCCTGCACCTAAAAAAAAAGAAAAAAAGAAAAAGAAAAGCGCAATACATATGCAACATGTGACACTTTGTCAAAACATGCTTTAGTCCTAAAATACAACTAGGGCAAAACAATTATGCATGATTACACGATATATCATATCTCACTCGTAGTTGCCTCAGTCTGGTCCTGACTTGCAAAAGGGTCCAGCTCATCTTTAGGGTCTTCACCGTCATCAGAGTCTGAGTCTGCTGTTCTGCTGGAGCTCTCAGAAGCTGCTGTCATGTCACAGCTCTTACTGGATGCTTGGCTTTGGGAGGACTGTGACCCACCAAACCTCAAAATATATGAAATTTGCACTGAGTACAAAACTTTATTCATCATTTTGAAACAAAATTGTAAAAATAAAGATACTGAAAAAATCTTTTTTCAAAACTATGTGCTTACCTGTTACGGGACTTGACTTGTGTTGCATAGTTAATCTCCTTCTCCTCCCAGATGTCCTCCTCCTCATCATCAAAGGGCTGAATCCTCTCTTTGGAACAAGCCTCAAACACAGCTGTGTTAGCCTGCAAAATACAAAACCCTTAGCTCTTCTTGCACCCCAACTCAACCATTTTTTCCTGACCCTTTTGTGGCTATGTAGAAAAATAGACTATCTTTAAGAAAGAAATAAACCTGACAATACGTACCAAAAAAAAAACAAAAAAAACCCTTTAAATCAACTCACACTGTCATGGCCAGCATCAATATTGATATTAATCTCTGCTATCCGATCAAAGGTTGCCCTGCAAAAAGAAGCAGGATTCACACCCTCAGCATACACAACTGAAATGATACACCACTGGAGAAAAATGTCAGCTAATTTACCCAATGCTGTCATCATGATCAGTGAACTCCTCATCATTGAAGCCAAACTGATCCACAAAGTTAGCTGTCATCTGCTGGATCTGGTAGTCTGAAAAGGCCTAAAAGCAGATCATAATAAATATAATTGCAACAACAGCTCATAAGAGGAGCCACAAATATTTTAAATGTGTGCTTATGTTTAATACCTGCTGTACTGTCAGTTCTTTGGGGAAGGGACTCTCCATATCATCCTCTGAGGAAGGACGAGGGTTTCCAGTGCCAACCTTAACATTGAAACACCAAGACTAGTGCAATACTTAAAGTCTGAATGTGTGTGTAATGAAAAACAGCCTCTTAATACTGCAGTGCACGAGTTAGGATTTACCAAGTCTATGGTGTTCTTCCTGTTAGTCTCAGATAGTGTTTGGTCCACAAAGGTTTCCCACCGCCCTCTGTAGTCTTCTGGCAGCTCTACATGCAAACACGTAACAGCAGCATTATGAAAGCAATACTCTAGTTTGATGTAAATTGTGATAATTACTGCTTTCTTGCACACAGGAATGAATCCATGTGTCCACACACACACACACACACACACACACACACACACACACACACACACACACACACACACACACCGGCGATGAGGCTACTGATCTGGGTGTGAACCGGGCCTTTCTCCAGATTGTGAACCACTGTGTTGGCAATCCTGGTCAGATGCCCCATGTAACCTCGTCTCATACCACCATCTGACCTGAACAAATAGGTATCACACTTAGAGAAACTCAGATTTCTGCCGATTACCAGAACATCATGTAAAGATCTCATAGTTCCTTACTGAATTTTATCATTTTCTTCCCAAGCCTCCAGAATCCTCTGGACAAGGTGGCAGTGCTGAAACAACTTGGAAGACACAACCATAGTCGTTCAGGTGTTTGTTTTTATGCCCAAAGAGATGCCACATTGGCTATTCCAGTAGATCAATTAATGTAATTTGTCTTTTTATGTAAACTGACCCCAGGAAGAATAGCTGATGCAGCATGCTGCTGATGCTAATGGGGATGTCAATAAACATAAACATAAACCCTTTACTTATACAGCAGAGACACTCACATGAGTCACCATTAAGTTATGTGCAGAGTTTTCAGATGTGTCTGATGGTTCAGAAGTCGGGGTCTCAGTCAAATCCTGCTCTTGTGATGTATCTTGATTAGGCTTGAATTTTTCCTGGGTACCCAAGCCAGGCTGAAGTCTCATTTCATGGGCACAGGGCCGGACAATAGCAGCAACGCAAAGCTCCACTTGGAGATGCAGAAAGTTATTCCAGGTGTACTTGAAGAACAAGTCCTGAAAAGGGCATGTATTTCCCAAAGGGGCATTTAACATGTTTGAAACACATATGATTTTAGCAGCATAAATACTCTGGAACTGTCAAAAATACAGCTCATTGTCTCACCAGAAGGAGGTTCAGTGTATTGAGTCTGCAGAGTTCTTGTGCTACGACTGCGTGGCTAGCAGAGCTGGTGTAAAGCAGAGAGGCCACTAGTCTTGCTACGTGCAAACGTGTATTCCCCAGTGGTTCCTCTAGCACACCCAAAGTGGTCAGCATAGGCTCTCGCTAAAAAATACACAGATAAAGGTCTGAAAAATTTTGGGAAACATGGTCTTTGCTTTGTTATACAGATCCAACTACTGTATGTAAGACCCTGTCACACTGACGCAAAGAGTCCTGCAAGAAGACTGTGAATGAGCGACCGCAAGCAATCCACAGAAACTTACAGCGGATGGGAAATGTAAATGATCGATATTGTGCACATTGTGTGCACTGCGCGCGCATCGCGTGACCTGATGCTGTGTGACACATGTGGAACATGTGCAAATTACGGAAAATTCTGTGAAGAGGTGGAGGACATGCATGTGCAGATGGCAGACGTTTGCAGAGCACTGATATGCTTAACGTGTGCTGTGGCTGAGAGTGGATCACTGTGTTGGTAGAAAGTACTGACGGTGGATGTGGCGGAGTGAACATGGCATCCGCTGCTCGTCAGCACCAAAAATCATCACGGATGTTCACGGAAGGGCTATAAAAAGGGCTGAACTATACAGGGAATTTATGGATTTTCCATAAAAAATAAAATCCATTCATTAATCAGTGTAGTATGCTATCCCACTATCTTAAGCTAGAACAGGTTTTGTCCTGTAGAAATGTTTTTTGAGAAACAGCAAGAAAAACAGAATTATGTCAAAAAAGGTGACACCGACTGCCTTTACTGTAAGTAGACCAACTGAGTTTGTTATCTGACTTCCTGAAGGTCCATTCTAAGCCATGAAAAATCCCATACAACAATCATAAAGACCTGCAAGTGACTATATAATCATACATCACATGTAACTTTATGTACCTTGGGCGGCTCCAGAAGTAGCTGGTGGAAGTGTATCAGGTGTGGCTGGATGGCCAACAAAATACTGCTGTTAACAGTGTAGCTTCTCTCAAATCCCTGAGCATCCATTACACCATCCACCCTGTCATAAAGACAGGAAGAACAAAACAAAAACAAACAGAAATTGGAGGTTTGGAGGTTTAATAACTAGGGATATAAAATAAACTTCACTTAAGGCTTAGAAAACAATAAAAGCCCACTAGCTAAATGAAAAAGGTCATTAGTGATATTTGTAAAGAAAAACTTAACCAGATTAGTTTCACACTGTTAAAAATTGTTCGCTGTTTCTCACTTACACAGGCCTCCTGATTTCCAGTAAAGTCAGAAGAACCTGAATCCCGTTGACAATACAGCTCTCAGTTCTCTCTCCTGAGAACATATTCTGCAATAGCTGCTCCACACACTCCTGTCTGTACAAACAAAACAGAGTTTGTTAGTCCCTTCGCATCCTGTTACGAGAGTGTAAACACATGTATGTGCAGCTCTCTGGCTTACGATTCAAGCACAGCCAGCAGTGGGTCAGGCTGTGAAATCTCTTGGAGCTGACTGGCCTGGTCTCTGCTCAGACGAATGATGTCGCACAAAGTCTGCGATGCATTGGACTGCCTCTGTGTAAAACAAACCAACAACAATCACATCTGGACATTCAGCATTGTAAACAGCTTAGAGTTTGTGAGCAGCAGTGATTTTAAATTTGAAAAAAATAAATTAATAAAATGATACTGGTTAATTTAAAAACAATAAAATTCTCCAGTACCTCATCATCTCTCTCAGGGTGAATGAGCTCTATGAGCCTCTGGGCCAGTTTCTGTTCATTGAGCCACTGTTGAGAAAAATATTAAATTATAGTTACACAGAAAATCACCATGAAAAAAAGTGCAAAAAAAAAAAAACAAAAGAACAAAACACATTTATGTAAAATTCTGAATCTGGGTGTATTTGTCTCATACAGTTAGAGTTTCAAGTCGTAGCGGTGGTGGCTCCACACAGCTGATAAGGCGTAGAAGCACATCCATCATGGCAGATGTGTCAATATGCTTCAGGACCAAGGAAAGGAATCCATCCTTCTTTTGCAGGAAACTAATCACCTAAACAGTACAGAAAGCAGGGAAAATCACTATTAAATAAAACAGAAAACTGAAGAATGGGACAAGGACCTTAATGTCAACAAGTTATATTATTTCTTAGATATATTCATGCTGGATACGCATGACATTATTTCACAAAAGACACATTGCCATTCAGCTTTTGAATTTGCCAGGGCATTGAGCAATACAACTTGAATTGCATTCCACTCCAAAATTGTGGGTGATAGAACGTAGTACAAAGGCAGATATTTCAAAACCTGCCCACAAGCAAATACAAATTATTGTACAACACAAATGTTTCTACTACACCATCATCACTGCGCAATACTAGTTCAGCTTCAAGCTGACAACAACAATAACTGCTAGTCAATTCATTATAAGCAGCTATATCAAGTGGCTGTCCCTCATGAGATAGGTGTCCTTAGAGATGCCTTACTGAAAGTCTCAAAAAAGCCACTTAGCAAACAAGTGTGAGAAGTGAGCTTCTGTCCACACACACACAAAAAAATATATATGAAATGTTGGAGTAAGAAAAACTTGATTTCCTTATGTTTTAGTTGGCTTAGTATCAATGTTGGTCTGAAATGGATGACAATATCATCTGCAAAAACCAGTCCAGGCATTAATTTATGAGTTAAATTGTCTGTTATTTCAGGGGGGACCTCTGAAATAATTTCCCCTCTGAAACAAGAACAGCAATACTAAATGTCTCAACAGGACCATTTTTGTTAAATAAACAGGCAATCTTGCATTGAAATCATCAGCTCTGACGTTAAACAGGTAAAACCTAAACCACGCAGATGGCTTTGCATATTGGCACTTCAAGAGAAACAGAATTTTAGAACAATCTTGGGTGAAAGGATATTTTTGGAGTATTTTCCATTAACTTGCCTCAGACTTAAATTAAATCATAACATCACAAAAATGTAGCTGTCATCTTTAGTAAGCATGCCCTTTTGATGTAGCAGTGTGTGCATTTGTGTGTGCACGCGCGTGTGTATTACCTGTTCAGTCTTCCGTGTGATGAGGTTCCCAATTGTTTTGCTAAAGAAAGATGCCAGGAGGGGGTTAAGTGGGGATGGCTGCTCCAGGAAGGCATACAAACTATCCAGCAGTGGCTCCTCATTACCCAGCTTATCATTGATCACTCCCACATCACTTGTCAGCAGCTCACATGCTATATTTGGATACCTGTCATAAATGACATGAAAATATATTGCAGTAAAATGGTGGAGGAACAAAATTATTAACACATTTTTAACTTTAAGGAAAAGTAAAACAAGCTAAAAATGATCTGGACAGGTCTTTCACTGGTTGGCTGTAAAGGAGGCAATTAAGTAGTTTTGCTACCATATTTTTCAGACTATAAGGTGCACTTAAAATCCTTAAATTTTCTTAAAAATCGGCAGTGCGCTTTATAATCCGGTGCGCCTTATGTATGAATTCTTGTTGTGCTTACTGACCTCGAACCAATTTTATGTGGTACACTGCGCTCAACAATCTTTCAAAATGTTTTAGTGTAACTTTGGTAAGGGACGCTTCAGAAATATCGACATTTTCCAGAGCGTACAAAGCATACGACAGGGGGGTAACACCCAGCGTACGCTTTTCAAATAGTTGAGCGCTGCCGTCTGATTGCCAATGGCCGAGGCATCCACACCACTGCACCATTGCGTGGTCTGCAGCGATATGGTCTCAGGTCTGGCGGATCAGTTCAAAGGCCTCATTGAATTCTCTAAAATAGTCCATCATAGATTCACAAAATGACTCTACTGATGATATTAGACAGGAACAAGCTGAGTGCGGCGCAGCAGGTGTGTAAACCGTACGAAGTGAACTGCAGAAAACGATGATGGATTTGGCCTATTTTCATCTATACTGGTTCGTATATTTGTGCGTAATCTGGCGATTGGCGGCCGGCACTGTTGCCAACTTTCGTGCAACAAAACTCACTGTTGGCTGTCTCAAAAATCGCTAGAAGTTGCAAAAGGATGAATCGAGGTCTGGGGGTATATGTGCTGTCCCCCTCAGTGCCAAAGAGAGGTCCAGGCGACACCACAGTGTATGAAGGGATGCAGTACAAGCGCTGTATGTACACAAAACATGGTGACAGAGGAGTTTTCAGGTTTCTGGTGTTGTGCCTTTTTTTTTTTTTTTTTTTTTGCTTATATCGGTAAATATACTGGTGCACAGGATTTGTGAAGGGCTTATATATAAAATGAAGAAATGACTTGTTCTTACCCTCATTAATAAAGAATATATTGCAGCGTCTGTTAAGACGTTGAAGAAGATGGCAAGAGATTGCCAGCAAAAGTTGCCCTTTTATTAACAATTAAATTGTTGCCATGTGCCACAACCAAAACAAAACAGTAACAACAATGAGACTGACTCAGACAATGACGAGAGGGAACCTGGCATGCTTGATGCCGAAATCGCCCAACTGTTCAAGTCAGACACTGAAGATGAGGAATTTGATAGATTTGTGGAAGATGAATGATTTAAAGTGTGAGTGTGAGTGTATTTTTCTGTATTCTGAGTTATTGTGAATGAGTTGAATAAAGTTCAACTTACCTGACGCTTTTGTTTCGCTCTAAATATGTTTTATCATGCGCCTTATGTATGAAAGTAGACCCGTTCATTGATAGTGCGCCTTATAATGTGGTGCGCCTTATGGTCCGCAAAATATGGTAATTTAAAGAAATGATCTGAAAGGTTTTTTTTTTTTTGTGGAATCAAGAATTTTTTTTAACAAATCTAAATCCTCTTAAACTTCAGGCTCTACTACAAAGTGGCAGGTAACAGACATAATGTAATGCAGCACCAGCAATATATTTTTCCCCTGAATACAATGCACTACATCAGAATATTCTACACAACAGCACCTACTTGAAGCGCTTTGTCTCCTCTACACCAGTAGGAGGCTCTGTGGTTATCAATCGAACCAGCTCCTGCATGCTCTGGTCCTGGCACAAGAACATGAGAAGCCTACAAGCCCACCACCATGACATAAGAAGCAAAATTTAGTAAACGCATTACACCAAAAGTGATTGAATACATGAAATGTGATAACAATTTTAGTCTGCTGGTGCAGATACACCAAATCAAACATTAAACATACCTCCTGTTTTGGGCCTTGCACTCCTGCAGCACATCCTCCTCATCCATGAGCTCAGTGAGGGTGACATCCTCCTTGTCCAGTAAAGCCTCCAGATGAGAAGATGTGTGTAAATCAAACTTCCAAAACATGGCTGACGTCACCGTAACATACACTCTGCTGTGAAGCAAAAGAGGATGTGGCACAGAGATCACAGGATGATGTAGCAAGCATGCAAGTTAATTTTAGATACAGTTATGCATTTATGAATGCTCTTACATTTGGACAAGGAGATGTATACTTAGTTGGATCTTGCTAAAGAGCCATTTGCCTGCGTGACCTGCACATCAGAGAAGACCTTCAGATTATTATAGTGAAGATGGAAACACACCCACTTTACTCATTCTAACACCAAACACCCAAACCCAGCAGAGACTGCCTTCAACCTGATAAGAAATAAATAAACAATAAATCTTAGAGAATCATTTATGAGAATATCTCATCTGCCTTCTTTAGAGCCAGATGAATGGCTGAAAGCAGGCTAAGTGCTGAGAAGAGTCTTGCTCTCCTCTCTGGAAAAAACAGGAAGCAATGCATTTGTAACTGAATTACTGCTGTTCATCTGCGTATTACCATTAACCAGTTTGCTTTGGGAACGGACTCACACATGCACTTGCATCAACAAATAATGACTACACATAAGAAAGATGCACACCGACACTCTGGTGACAGAAATGCCTGAGTATGGGGGTCTTATTAGCTGGCGAACTTGCTGTGTTACTGTTAATGGCCAATGGTGTTAAGGGTTTTAATGTTCACCTTTAGTGTACCCCCGCCCCAAACAAACCAAATCAGACCACACTCTGGACAAAGGCTCCATCACGAGTCCATTATCTATTAGATGAAACATGTTTGCACACAAAGTCTCGTCAACACGAAAAAACAAGAGGGGTTTTATATCGTTTTATAGAACGATATATGGCTGGAAATAACTCACTCATATCTAGGCACCATCAAAACTAATTGCATAATATTAGCGATCTCTGAGTACGCCACCTTTGTGTACACATCCCTAGAACAAACACGCTGGGGCTAAACAGGTGTCTCGGGAACCTGGTTTTACAGATTCGTCATTGCTATTTGTGGAGTTTTAAATTTAATACAACAGCACAACCACGACAGGCCTGTCAGACGTCCTAAGAGCAGCTGTAGACGGTTACTGTTAGCTATTAGCGGATTTTAGTTATAACAGGGTAACAGTCATATCAGTGTGCACCCGTGTTAGATAGCTTGTCCAATGCATTTAACTTTATCTCCTTTATCGCTGTCTCCAGTCCTTAACCACTTTCACTTACCTCGCCAGCAGATCGTAAACCAGCCAGCTAGCAAAACAATGCCCCTCTCACGTTGCTAACATCCCCCAAACTGTTTCTTACCGGTGCGGCATTTAGATTAAAGCTAATATAGGTCAGTAATTTATCGCCGTTGAGGGACTAGGTGGTCGGACGACGCTGCTCCTGATTCAGACCTAGCTTGAAGTTACCGTCTTCCGACCGCTTGACAGCGTGACAGTCAGCAAGGCTTTACGTTAGGCTACACATTTGCCTCTCAAAAGACATTCCAGCGTTACCTTTGAGCCATTACTTTATCTGTCTACATCTGCATGCTGAACGGCAACTCGGCGACTTTGGCTGTCAGGTCACCCGGAGGCCCATTGCAGTCTATGCGGGGCTGCGCTGTTAGCTTAACGATACTACCCTTTCCCGGTTGCAATGTCATTTACACAGCCGTGTAACTCAGTGGCTAGTCCTGCTGGGGAGCTGTGTTGACACGGTGTAAATTATTATTCAGGAGTCAAGGACCAAATGAAAAAAAAAGAAAAAATAGTCAGGTTTCGAAATCAAAATGGCGACTACCTAAAACCTAAACGTAATCAAAAAGTTCGTGCTGTCCATCAACTGTGTAAACATACAGTAAGTCCATATTTATCTGCAGTTATCAAGCACTGCAGTAACATTTAACATTCACAGCCATACTCTCAAACATTTTATTTTTCTTTATGAAAACAAACAAACGCCACGCTAAAGTTTTAAACTGCCCAAAATAACGCACACATGCACATTTATTTACTACTGCAGGGAATTGTACTCGCACAGTAGAGCACTGTCAAGTGTAGGGACTGTCCTTATGTTTCTGGCTAGATTTTTACGCAAAGTCACATCTGAACATATCAATAACCCCCTGCTGTACCCGAACATGATTTCCTACTGTGCAAGGTTACAGAGATTATGTTGTAGGTCTGCAAATTCATTAATTATATTTTAACTCCACCTGCAATGTTAGTACAGCTGTGTATCACAGGGTGGAGCCACTATTTATATTTTTTTCCTGTGTGTTTGCTCGTTTCAGTTTAGGTTTTATTGGTGAAAAATATTTAATTTAGCTTTAGTCACTGTAGGTACATTGATCTTTAATTTATTATAATAATAATGAGGCCTCATACATATACTTAAACAGACTGAATTGCAAATAAAGACCTCCCTCTAAAAAGAGCCTGCTATATTTTGCTGTTTAAGTAAGAAAAAACCGCAACTGCACACTGATCAGTCTATGCTGCAGTGCAGGGCAGCAAATGTAGAAACTCAAATGGGCAGTTGCTTTTATATTTACCATACCACTGCACGGACTGGCTTATGCATGGCTATAGAATGAGATAAATATACAGTAGAAAGGGGGGGTTCTGCATTGTGTCAGCTGAAAGACTAAGCGGTCAGCTTGCGGTTTCCTTCTTGTTATGCAGGCATTCATTCCTGTACCAAAGCTCATGTTTTCAGTTCCTTTGTGCAGTGTACACCAGAAGTTCTTTTTTGCTTGCCATTTCTTGTGTATGTTTATTTCTTTGCTTCTGTTGCTCCTGTGCAACAGTGAAAGCATTGATTTCTGTTGCAAATATTAAACATCTTTTAAAGAAATAAATAAATCTTTATGGGGGCTTACACCCAAGATTTAAGACTAGTAAAAGCAGGTCTGGACCAACTGTGTTCATCATGCCCAAGTTATATTAAAGTACTAGGCGTATGCTCAGCTTCAATAAAGACTGCAACATAGAGCTGTTGGACATGGTGATATTAAGGTATACTCAAATTAAAATACCAGATGCTTCAAAGTTATACTTGAGTTTTTAAGATTTACCTAGTCCAGAAAACTTCTCTTCAGGGGGCAGGGACACATTTTTAACAAGATTACTAATTGGTAATATTGTGAATTTCATACTTTACTAACACAGTCCCTAACATATTCTCTAGCAATATATAAATACAATTTCGAGTGGTCAAGTAACTATATATATATATATATATATATATATATATATATATATATATATATATATATATATATATATATATATATATATATATATATAGACACAACATTGAATAGTTAGAGAAATGTGGTTAAAAATATATACAAAATGCTCATTAATTACACATATATCATAAGAATTAAAAGAAAATGGACTTGGTTTTGGAATAATGAGTTTGTAGTGTTTCGGCATCTGTTTGTGGGGGGGTTGTTTGTTTATGCTGTATCTGGCAAAAGCCCGGACAGTCCTAGCCGGTGGATCATCGGATCGTCGCACAGCTGAACCTCCTCCGGAGAAGGTCTTTCTGTGGTCGCCGGTTAGCATCATGTCGGGCGTTGCGGATACTAAATTATACGACATCCTCGGAGTTTCACCCTCTGCATCTGAAAATGAACTTAAAAAGGTATGTACCTGCTACAGCGAAATTCATGTATTGGAGTTGGAACAAAATAAAAACAGGAAGCGAGGTCACCAGTGCAAATGTGGCCTAGAAACAAGCTAATGGATGCTGAGCTAACTTAGCTAGTAAAATGAACTGGATAGCAGTGGGATACATCTCGGCACTTTTATAGATTATTCAAGCTACAAATTGGCTGTGGCTAAATACTTCTAATTAAAAAAATAAAATAAGGATGGAGTTAGTCTCCCTGAAAACCGAGATACATTGCTGAACACGAGAATGATAGCTTGCGGGCTACTGATGCTAAATTCCAGCAACTAGCCGTCATCAACTCATTAACGAAACAACGCCGGCTAAACGAGTCATTTAGCTTATTGCACTGAGAGAGAAAGTATAACACTTATACGTATTGGTGTGAGGTAACGCTATAAACCTGTGTGATAGTTAAAGGTCAAAATTAATGTCACAATTTGTGTAGCTACATTAGCCAACAAACACGCGTTATGCCCTTTAAAATCCATTCAAACATCAGGCAGTTGCTAATTTCTCATTTCTGACAACTGCTGCGTTCCCTGCAAAACACCACCTAACACAACTTGTACGGTATGGGTTTTCATCTCATTTTTGACTCAAAATATAGAGCTTTTATTGACGTTTTGGGAGGATTGAAAACAAATTGACACAGCAATTACTTGCTGGCGATGCAGAAGCTGTAGCTATTTGGAATGAGTGTTGTTGAGTGTCTGAGATGTCACAGGCAGCCGTGCTCTTGCCTATGTCCTGATGTGTTTGACAGCAGGCTAGTAAGGACAGTTGGCTCACTTAAGTGATTTGCTACACGCACCCTGAGCCCAGGTCTGTCTTAACTCTGATTATTTTGGTTTATTACAGGCCTACCGCAAATTGGCCAAAGAATACCATCCTGACAAGAATCCCGAAGCTGGAGATAAGGTATGATGCACCAAAACATATCAGTACTGTTAACAACAGCACCAAAGGATGCTCAGCTGATCAACAATTGGGGATCCAGAAATGATGTCGTCTTCATTTATTATGATCACACAGTCCAACTCTTTGAGGATTGATGCTAGGCGCAGATCAGAGTACATAATGTGACACAGGGTTTCCACTAGAGAAACACGCTTTTCTTTTGGATGTTTACTGCTCTATGACGTAAATCTACTGATTTGAAACAATCAAGTCTCTTTGAGGTTCTTTGTGAAAGGTAGTCGTTGTTGTGGTGTGCTGAATTTCTTGGACTCACGCATCATTTCAGCCTGTCTGATTGTTCTTCATTCATTTTCCAGTTTAAAGAGATAAGTTTCGCATATGAGGTATTGACAAACCCAGAGAAAAAAGAGCTTTATGATCGCTATGGAGAGCAAGGGCTACGGGAGGGAGGAGGAGGAGGGCCTGGCATGGAAGATATCTTCTCTCACATTTTTGGTGGAGGACTGTTTGGGTTCATGGGGGGACAAGGAAGAGGACGCAATGGAGGCAGGAGGAGAGGAGATGATATGGTACACCCTCTGAAGTAAGTGCTGTTCTTTGATGTGTGCTTCAGTGGATGTGCATATGTAATGCACTATGTGTTCTTAACAACTTGTGGTGTTACAGGGTTTCTCTTGAAGACTTGTACAATGGAAAAACCACAAAACTGCAACTCAGTAAGAATGTGCTGTGTAGTGCCTGTAATGGGTGAGTTTCTTTTTTACTGTTTCCTTTTTGGTAATAAAATTATTAATTTGTAGTTTTAAAGCTTTCTGATGAATGTTTTGCAGTTGCCCGAAATAGATAGCAATACTAATATTTTACTGTTGGCTTCTAGTCAGGGTGGTAAGGCAGGAGCAGTGCAGAAATGCGTGGCATGCAGAGGACGAGGCATGAGAATCATGATTAGACAGCTGGCTCCAGGAATGGTTCAGCAGATGCAGTCAGTGTGCACAGACTGCAATGGGGAGGGTAATACATCCCTACACACCTGCAAACTGACACTAAACACATGGGTAATGTACAGATAACAGCAAAACAGCTCTCTGAGGTCCTCTAATATGTGTGTTTGGTTGTCCAGGTGAAGTAATAAATGAGAAGGATCGCTGCAGAAAGTGCGAGGGCCATAAAGTGTGTAAGGAGACTAAGCTTCTGGAAGTTCATGTGGACAAGGGAATGAGACATGGACAGAAGATCACATTTGCTGGAGAAGCTGACCAAGCCCCAGGCATGGAACCAGGAGATATAGTTCTGGTGCTGCAAGAGAAGGAACACGAGGTATGCCAAAACAGATGGCCCCTGTTATTGATTGTAAAGCTGTTTTTAATAATGGAATAACTTGCTTAAGAAAGAGTCTACATTTATGTGAGAGACATATTGTAATAAACCTAAGCAATAAACATGGAATTTCAATCTGAAATAGGATTTCCGTCGTGATGGCAGTGATCTTCACATGGTCCATCGTATCGGCTTGGTTGAGGCTCTCTGCGGCTTCCTGTTTACAGTCACACACCTGGATGGACGTCAGTTGCTTGTTAAATATCCAGCTGGAAAGGTCATTGAGCCAGGTAAACGTCTTCCTTCCACTTTAATTTATTTTCTCTTTCATAACATTCTGGGCGGGCAGAAGGAGATTTGATAGATGAACACTTCTGGTTGGTTTCCTGCAAGTGTTTGTGCCAGCATTTATTTTTAGGATAGCGTGTTTGGGGAAGAAAAAAGTTTTTAGAAAGCAAATCGACACTAAAACTAGTGAGGGTGTAGGCTGATCAACTTAAACATGATGTAACTGTGGAAATGTTGGTTGTGTAATACCACAGAACAGTGATGATTAAACATCTACTGTGAACCAAATTGTACAATTTTTGAGCTGGCAGACTGTTTTGTTGTTGTGCTTGTTTTGAAATTTGCCGTGCGTTGTTTTAACAAGTCACCTCGCTGTTGTAAAAGTTCCTGGTTTCACTGTCAGATTAATCTCTCTCTCTTCGTATGTTTTCATACACCTGTAACTGTGATGATGCTCAGCTTGATGCTTCAAGATGATATCACTGTGGCTACATCCATCTTTTATAAAAAGTCTGTTGGAGAACTCATAGAGTTCACACTGTCACATATGATTGTTACATCTATGTGTGTCTTTTCTCCTTTGTGTGTTTGTGGTAGGCTGCATTCGAGTGGTGAAAGGAGAGGGAATGCCACAGTACAGAAATCCATTTGAGAAGGGAGATCTTTACATCAAGTTTGATGTCCAGTTCCCTGAAAACAACTGGATTAACCCTGAAAAACTGAATGTGAGTTGTGGTTGGAAGGGAAAAAAAATCCAGATTTGAAAAATGTTAAGCTGAATGATTGTGATGTCCTGGTGGATTTTTGTCATCTTTCAGGAACTTGAGTGCTTGCTGCCTGCTCGTGCCGAGACTCCCGTCATTGCAGCAGATGCAGAGGAAGTTGACCTAACAGATTTTGACAGGAGTCAAGGTTCAGGAAGTGGAGCCAGAAGAGAGGCCTACAATGACAGTTCTGATGAGGAAGGGGGCCATCATGGCCCAGGAGTGCAGTGCGCACATCAATAGAAAGACTACAGACTTGCACACACATAGAAGTGTAAAAAAACAAACATCCCTTAAGTCCCATTGCTAAGACCATTCAAGATTTGCTGCACATACATTTTTCTCCTTTCATGAGTCACATGAAAAAGAAAAAAAAAAAATTACACACAAATCACCCCCACCCCCCGAGCTCCATGGTGCCCATAAGTCAGAGAGATCCTGGATATGTAATGACCGCTTTATGTTTATGAACAATAGTGTTCTTCAAAGCCAGCAGCAAGAAGGTGGTCCCACCTTTCAGAGCTTTACTGAGTGAACTTGACTCGGATCCCTTTGTTTTCATCCTAAATGTTTACCCTTCACTACGGGAAAGACTAGTCTAACGTATAAAATGAAAAAAAATTTTTTTGACCGTCTTGTCAAAGATGTAGTTTAAAGTCAGTTACACACAAGCGCATGCTGCTGTTTGCTTAAGAGCTTGACCAGGTAGATCTGGGGTTCAGACACTACAGAAAAATCTGGCACCACAACCGTTTAAATTTCAGTGCGTCACTGCTATCAAAGTGCCCTGCTCCCATCAGTGCTAACCTGATTATATCTTAAAAGGAGACCCTGGCATATTTTGAAAATGGGATTTGCTTGTTGTGTTCATTTCCTAGCTGCCACACTTACATTAAAGGCCTCACTAAAGCACCTGCCTGCCAGGTACATGTTGTTTTTGTTTTTAAAGTCTGAAGTATAAGCTGTTTCTGTCCATTTTAGTGTGTATGATACGCCCCTTTTCAGACATTCGGACATGGCAGAAATGACATTGCTGGCTTCACTAAAGTGGTGAAATTCTATCATTATAGACATGGAGCACCTTTAATTTCCTTAATTCAGACCTAGCCTTGACTGTGACAGAGTAAATTTTTGAATGTTTAGTTCTCTCCATCAGTGTAACATGGGGCAGGTTGTGATTGTGTGTGTACTGCATGGTGCTGCTGAGAGAACTGTACCGTGCCTGTAACACATGCACCCAGGGACAGAAATTTCTCTTCTGGATTAGGAATAGCAAAACTGCGTCACTGACAAAATCAAGTTGTTGAGGAAAAATGTCATGTTACAGTTATGACTCCCACAGATGCATGCACACACGTTCAGTCTTTGTCATTCCTGAAGAGTGAAGATTGTTCAGACATGAAGCTGACATTTTTAGTTGCAGACAGATTAATTGAAATGATTGCATGTCTGAAAAGGGGGGGGGGGGTTCAGTGTGTTTGAGACCTCTGAACTTGAAGTTTTGTGTTTATTTGAGTTGAGGTCACACTTGTATACTTCTTGTATGTGTGTAATGCAGCGGCTCAGTGGGAGCTGCTGTTGAATGTTCTGGCTTATTAGGGTGGTAGGTATTCCTGCTTTGTATTGGACTGCAGTGTGAGTGGGTATTAAATAAATTTAGGGAAGGGGGGAAAAAAAAAAGAATGTTATTTTCTGAGAATCTTCCCCACATGGACAGACATTTTTCTTCTACTCACCAGGACTGAGAAGTCCTGGCTTGCAGGAAAACCACTGAGCCTGCACCAAACCAAACCCTCTATATTATACATATCTCCTTATTGTAGAGTTGTTAGCCAAACCTATGTCCCTTAACATGTTATAAGACGCCCATCCCCATATACCTGTAAATAAATACAGTCCTATTCCACAGGTGCATTCAGAGTCTACAGCAGTGTTTTTCATTAGCCACAACTTTTTCTTAAGTAAGCAAGTAATGCTAATGTTATGTTTAGATCAAGAAAAGCTATTGGAGCCACTGTAGACTTTCATCATGCACCTCTGTGACTCATTGTGTATTTAATTTAGGCCACGGGATAATGTGTACACAATTTAAGGAGGGTCATTGGTAAATTACATTATTGTTGCTTATGGTTGTCGAGATCATAATTAAACTGTAAAATAAATGACTGCAAGTTCATTGCTCGGTTCTGTTTTTATATGTACAACCTGTACTGACTTCTGAACATTCTGTATGATATGCTTTGTTGTAACCACAAACAGAAAGAAACACCACCACTGATCTAAAATCTCCATCATTAAAACTAAACACATTTGACAGTTGGTGCCTCAGTATATTTTAAATGAGAAGGAAATCATATATTTGGTGGTATTTTTGTGATTTTTCTTTTTTTCCTCAGCCAGACAAGAATTTGAGGAGCTGTTGTGGCTCAGTCTTCTCCATCCTCTGTCTCTCTGCTCTGGAGGGCAACTGGACCCAGAAGTTCTTTAAATCCTGTGGTATTTCTAAAGGATTATAAAGTGTTAAAATAAATGCTGTCAAAATGAGTTTAGTGATATCTGCCAGAATCAAGAGAGTGACATTTACCTGTCTCTTTTAGACTGCATGACATAAGAACGCTCTCTCCTGAGTTGCTCCAGTCGCTCTTTTACAACAGTCTTCTGCTGGTTCTTGTCTTCCTAAAAAAAAGTAGGCCGTGTGGTGATAAGATAACATACTAAGTTAAAAAAATTCATAAATGTCCTTCATATGTAATTACCAGTGGTAGATCTTCCGTGAGCTGCTTTATCCTGTCTGTGTGTTTCAGGCCAAGCAGGTCTTCCTCTGCCTTTCTGTTCTGGATGATTGACAGGCGCTCCTGAACCTGAAAGACATGTTAACAATGTCACAGCACTTCTGCTTTCACTTCTGAGTTGTGAACATGCAGCGTCCCTCTCTCCACCTTTGTCTCACCCTCAGCAGTTGCCTTTCTCTGTCCCTCTGCTGCCTTTGTTCAACCTTTCTTTGCATGTCCACTAGGTTGCGCATTGTCTTCTCTCTCTCTATTGCAGACACCAGTTCTCTCACTTGTTCTCTCTCCATTGGAGCAGGTTCCTTCTTTGCCTTACACTCTGACAGTCTACAGTCTACCTGGTACATAGGGGGGAAAAAAACAGCTGGTTGGATGTTTTAAATGAGAATAATGAGAAATTAATCAGAAAATAACACTGCTTTTACTGTTGCTTCTGAAGAATATTTCTGGTCCTCATAGTGAGCAGGTTCAGGGCAAGTCAGGTTCCACTGCTTGGACTCTGTTTCTGCCTCAGTCATATCACTGCCAGCATTTGTAATGCCATTACATGATCTAGCGCATGGGACGTCCACATGTGGGTTAGTCTCAGAGTACTCAGCTATAAGATCTGGCTGTGTGACCTCCTGGCTCTCTGCGATGAAAGCACGCATTTGCAAGTCGCGTTCAAATACAGCTTCTCCTTCATTTGGTTGATCAGCTGCTGGACTGCTTCTGGATGTCAACTAATAAGAATTCAAAAAGTGAGCACATCAATGACAGTCACAGTGAATTATGGTCTGCTACACTCTTATGTAGTACCTGTTCTACTGTGCTGCACTGCTGGTTTACAGACTGTGTGTCACAGTGATCTGAAGAACCAGACTGTAACACAGTGGGTTTAAGATCTTCTCCACCTCGTTCTCGAACTAACACATCACATTGTGTGGGCTGTGCTTGCGTCTTCAGGCTGCTCGCACCATGCTGAATCTGTTCTGTACACCCATCTGCAGCATCTGCTGCGTTGTCTGTGTCACTCTCTGGTGGTTTGCTCCAGGCGAGGGTGATTAAAGAGCCCTGTTTCTCACAGTTCTGAGGGCTCTTTAATTCCCTGCCCTGTCCATCCTCTTGGACTTCTCCCTCTGCAGCAAGACCCTCATGAGCATCTGACACACACAAGATCTCCAAGTAGGGCAGGTCCTCCATCACTGCTCCGCAACCTGAGTGATTTTAAAGCATATTATACCTACAGCGATGGTAATGTTATTTATTTATTGAAATGTTTGAAATACCTGAACAGACATCCTGTTTGTAAGTCCCATCTGCAGTTTGGACTTCACTGATTATGCTGTTGCGTCTTTTGTTTGAAGTGGCCGTCTCAGCTTCAGCTGATCTATCACAAATGTTTTGGACCTCAACTTGTCCATTGTAAGAGGACTGAACTAAGATTTGCCCGCTGCTGTTTTCAATACAATTTGGATACGGATTTAACACAGAGACTGGAGCAAGGGGGGCATCTGACATCAGGAGGTGGAGCAAGTTGGTGAAGCACTTAGCTTGAATTTCAGATTCATATTTATCCCGCAGAGCCTGGAGAAGTTTTGCATTCTAACAAACACACAAGATGTACTACTATTACTTTTACAAGCTTTTTTTTGTGTGTATGTGTTCTCTTGCTTTGACTTGTGTGTTGTGATATCTTGACTCACCTCATCCATCATTGCTTGCAGTAAAGCAGAAGCTTGGACTTCCTGAAGCTCCATTAGATGGGTTAGAAGTAGTAGTGCACAGCTTTCCAGCAGAAATTGGGACCATTCTCCATGGGGCTTCACTTGGGGCTGGGATTCGGGTTGTGGTTTTTTAGGGTTTGTTTGTTCTAAGGGGATCTGAGTCCCATTGTGTGTCTGCAACCAAACATGGAGTTGATGCAGTCTTTTTATACAGCCATTCCTTAAAGGATCTTGATGATGATTGTCTGTAGTGGAAGCAAAGCAGACAATGAATTGCGTAAATGTTTTGTAAATAAAAAAGAACTTCTAACAAATTCTGCTAGGAAAAAAATTGTTATTTACCATCTTTTGTAGGCACTGTGCATACCGGCGCCTGCAAATCCTGTATGGAGATTCCATGTATTAATGTGACAAGGTGCTTCCTCTCCTGTTCCTGAGTCAGCACCAGCAGCTGCAGCACTGACTGCTTGAAGTGGACCAAAGTTTTTGTTCTGTTACTGATAAAAAATACTGTAAACCCACAAAAAGGCCATGTATATAATTTGAGAATAATATTAGAAACGTGGATTTGTTGTCCTCAGTCAGATTTACAATACCTGCTCTACTGTCTCAAAGTCATCCTCTTTCTCTTCCTCTTCACCATGTAACCACAAGGAGGCCTGCTCCACTCTACATGGGCTATTAACATGCGGCCTGAACAGACAGTATACAAAGGGAGAATGATGTAGGTCACAGACCTAGATTTGATGATTGTAAAATACAAGCTATTGTATACTCTCAGTGGTTTTTTTTTTGGTTTTTTTTTTGGCTCACCATGTCTCCCAGGACTGCCGAGCAGCCAGAAGAGCACTGTAGGACATTTTTTCTCTCTGAGCTCTAATAGTTGCCAACTTGATGCATAGACACAACAGTTTCAGGCTCTCCCCATGCAGCCTGAAAGGTAAAATATTAATGAATCAGCTCATTTCCTCTGAGGGTGTCTTGGTGGTATTTTCCAAAGATTTTTAAGTCAGCCGTATGAATATATTCCTAACAAGTTCAAAGGTGTGTGCATTTACCTCTCACCCAGGACTGTAAGTGAATCCTGTTCTTGTAGATGAAATGTGTGCAACATATTCAGAAGAGAAACGGCGGACCAGGACTGCTCCATGGAATCAGGACGGCTTCTAAAAGATGCACCCAGATAGGCCCAGCTTTTGCTTAATGTGAATCAAGCTAAATGTTATTTCTTTTAATGTTTGCTTAATTTTTAATTAAGAAAAACTTTTTTTTTTTTTTTTTTTTTTTTACACAAGTTGGTTTTCTAGTTGCCAACCTGAAAGCTTGGAATCATGCTGCAGATTTCCTTGTGATTAAGTGAAAGCAAGAAACATTACTGTCATATGGTTTTGTTGTTTATGATATCACTTCAATGTTGCTCGTTTCAAATGTTGGCTGTCAGACTAGTTTTAATGTCTTGTCTCAAATCTCTTCCTATGCCGGGCAGTTTATCTAAGCCCAACACCACTCCGCACTCTTCATGATGGCCAGCAGACTTTTTTTTTTTCCAGATGTTTTTAAAAATTGTTTTTAATTGATTTTAAAATGGATTTTTTGCTAATCTGTATTTTGTTTTCTTTGTTGCTGGCTGCTGTTGTTTTTGAAGCTGGTACACTCACAAAGCCTGAAACACAATTTTGGTATTTTTGCAGAACAGAAGGAGACCCCTGTGGGTCAGAGGTCCCCTGTGACAAACTGACCACTCTATGACTAAAGTGCTTTGCAACTTTATGTATCAGTACATTAATGCTAAGTATGTGTGGATGTGAGTGTGAATGATTGGCCCTGTACTGAACTGGTGATCTGTCCAGAGTGTACCCTGCCTCTTGCCTTATGGTTTCTACTCATCCTTTACTTTGTTAGTCTTTTGATAGCACAAAGTCATTGTATCCTCAACCAGTGGCACTGTAGCAAAGTTCAAACATTCAAGCAAAGTAGCAAAAACCTTCTCTACTATAATGGAGATTTAAATGTACAAACTTGGCCTATGTGTGTTACTTGTATATCCTGAAAACTCCTGGCAGCTCAGCCAAGCTGAGCATATCGACACATGCAAAAGCTTCTTCGACACGATCCCCCAAGTCCTCTACTTCCTGATGTTGTTGCCATGGCAGCATTGTCACCCAGACACTCTTAGCTGTGGATTACCAAAAAAACAAGTAATGAGACAAACATGAAGCATCCGAACCAAACTCTTTAATGCTGCATAAGGCATATTTAGGTTACAATTTAGAGGAACCTTTCCTTACTGTGGGCCTCCTGAAGCATTTCTGTATAAAGCAACTGGGTGACCACGTCATACTTGACATCCAGCAAGAGGAGGACGTCTGACAAGGAGACACAGCCCCAGGCCGGGCCTCTAATTCTTTGACTGTGGCCCTGCCATTTAGAGGGCAATATGCTTCTCACACCCTCTGATGCCAGCCTAAGGAGAAACAGAACCATTAATAACAAAATCACTGCAAGACACTTAATTATAAAGGGGTGACTTGGATTGTTCCAAATAATTGAAATACTCAGTTTCTCCTTAATACTCAGTTTAAGTGATACTGAATAACCTTTGAAAGACAAAGCATTCTTTCAAAGTTGTGTTAATTGTTGCACACATAGTACACGCTGCTGTGCTGCAGTCACTTATTTTGTAATTGTTCGACTTTTCTGCTACGGTTAAAACATGCAACCCATGTTTTCATATTTTTCAATAAATAACACATTTGTTACACAAATGCCAGCTAACGTGATGCCTTTTAGGTTCTTTAATCTTTGGCTTTTCACACATGCAACACAGTAATCATGATGGTGGGTGATGTGGCTGTAGGTCTGACACTTGTTTATATTGTTTACTAAATGTTTCATATATACACACACAATCCATGTACTAACAAAGTTAAATAGTAAGGAATGGAAATGTAAGGAAGGAAATGCCTATGAATGGAGTAACTTCTCACCCTTAATAAAACATGCTCACCTGGCCCAGCGCTGCCTGGCTGCTTTCTTGAGCCTCTTCACACTTGTCTTTTCCCCATTGAGCTCTGTTCTCAGTACCCATCTCTCCATCTGCATGTATAAAGTAAAAGAGGGCAAATAATGAATTGCATTAATGCAGGAGAGAATCTACAACTTTGCAAGTTCATACTTGTACCTACCTGCTGTAGGGTTAATGACTCTGAGGTGTAAGCCTTTTGGGAAGCATTAAGGTCTATGTTGAGCGGGGAATCCATTGTGTGATGAAAAGTGTTGGGATTTCCAGTATTTAGCAGCAGGAGGTCCCAGTACAGCTGAAGATAACAGCATTTAGTCTTACTAGTAAGAATAATATTTTGATTACTGAGTTTCTAAGATATTTTCATAATAAAAGAAAAAAAAAAACATCATACCATTTCCTTCTTTTCCCTTTCCCTTTCCATTTCTAAGAGAACATCCAAAACATTTTCACCAATGCAGGCCCAGCTACTGTCTCCTCCGGCAATCTGAAGCACAACCAGCCCCAAAGTAGTATTCCATTACTATAACTTAGGATTTGATGACTGCAGTGAAAATGATGTTTGGGACTAAATATCTCTGAGCTTTTACCTTCTTCATAGCTGTGTGTGCTTCAGTGGTGTTGGAAGGGAAATGAAACATTTTGCTGTAGAGGAGACTCACATCTTCAGCAGAAAACTTTGCTCCAACACACATCCCAAAGGACTGGTAAAGACCGGCAATGTAATCCTGAAGCAAAGCACGAGGTTGTTATAACATTTATTTTCAGTTCATTCAATTCGAGTTTGCATATACAAATGGAAAGCAAATGCATTTCTCATACAGCGAGATCAAAACATCCTACCTGCTCCATGTTTTCACCGCTGCAGGTTGATAAATTATACAGCGTATTACTATGGTTACAGCAGTCCTCTGGAAAACAGCTGGATCAGCTTACCAAGCAAGAAAAGTGAGAGTGGATCTGTCAGAGACACAGAGGAGTGAAAGGTGATACATGATCATGTGACGTATTACACCTGCTCTGTAACATTCAACATGTAGTGAAAGCCTGTGGCTCCTAGCTTCTAAGTGTTGTGTTGCCTGCATTTTGCATGGAACAATATTTAAGTGTCACTCTATTCAGATACTGAGCCCCAGTTTATGCAATTTAGGTTTTTGGTCTCTATAGCTAATTTGCTCCCTTTGAAACAACTGTATGGTAGATAAAGGTTTTTTTTGGTTTTTTTTGATAACTTACACTTGGATTTTATTAAGGCTTAAACATAGGGATATGGGTGCTTTGACAGATGTACTGTAGCCTAGGTCTCACCTCATTTGAGCCACTGAACTGGACTTGGTGATTATGTTCATAGTATTGGTGCCTTGTGACTAGTAATTTTTGCACATCAACTCACGTTAATATTTGCTGTGGAAAACTGGCAGTGGTTTTATGTGTGTGTGTGTTTGTCACTATTGCTGTGAGCGCAATGGCTGTGCTTGGGTTTGGTGAATTGAAGGCAGGTGTATCTGATTGGGGTTCTACTCTACTTATAATCCACACTGTTGTTACATTTTCCTTTTTTTTTTTTCTTCTTTTTTTAAGTTAATTTGTGCAGGTAAATTAACTATCCAACACTGGAAAAAAAAAGGGTCTGTCCGGAAAGATCCGGAATGATCCATGGCAGATCCAACTTTATGGATCTGCCACATATCCATAATGTTTCCAGAGGGAATACGGGAAGATCTGATGTTTAAATGGATATTATCTGGATATGTAACGGATGTTCATTCAGAGTTTGGATTTTTCAGGGTCCAATCTTGTCCGTTTACGGAGAAATCTCCAAAACGTATCCGTCAAAGATCTGGTGCGCATTCGTCTGGATATTGTTCATATCTGTGACAGATACAGAGGTATCATACCTCGGATAGTACTGTATTTTGGGGCTTCATTCCAGTGCCAGATTTAAGATAATTTAGATCAAAAACAATATTTTAGCAGACATACTTTTATTGTTCTGTGAGCTGTGCAATTGAGATACAGCTGAATACTTGGTTACAGGTTCCTTTTACTCTGTGCAGGCCAGGGCCTACTACATGCTGCAGCCTGAAGGCAGAGTTGGCTTGCTGAGGCTGGGGTGATTGCCGGCCTACTCTGCACAGGGTGATGGGTCTGGGAATCCCTGTCGAAGTTGTTAGGATATCAGACTGTAGCTGACCTGTGGCAGAGCCGACCCTGGCCTTAGACTGTATGTTTTGTGGAACACTGGATTGTTTTATCCCTTAACACTGGTACATCAAATATTGTAGCCAAGGCTATTTCCCTTGAATTTAGTGTTTTGTCTAATAAATTGTATTTCAAAATTCCCACAGCTGAGACGGTTGGTCAGCTCTAGAATCTGTGTATTACAACACTGTGCTCCAGTTCTTGTGTTTTATTTGTATGATACTATTATACTAATTTGTATGATTATCACTAATTAAAAGGAATGTTTCCATGTGCCAAATCCATACAATTTATAGATCCATCTTAAGAAGCATACTCATTAGCTGATAAGTTAGCACTTAACCATTTCACCCAGAATTGGTAATAAAAATGCACGGCTGTGACTAAAACGCCAATTTTGATACTTCAAACTACGGAGTCCAGAAAACAAAGGGTGACGTCACGATGGCTGCTGTAAAGTAGATCTATTTCTTCATCCCACTGTAGAAACGAGAGAGCGAGAGAGAGAGAGAGAGAGAATGGCTGCTATCTTGGGCAGGTAAGCCTTGTAAAAGAGACCTCAGTGGGACTTCCTGGTTTAATAAAGATATTAATCAGGGCATTCTTGTGGTTAGATTGATAAGCAAGTGATGAATGGAACTGATGGAATAAATTTATTCTTGAATGCTGCTTTCTGTATACATTGAATTGTAAGGCTATTTCACATGTTCAGCTAACCTGATGAGTACTCACTAAAATACACCCCAGCAGTTAAATAATATGAATGCAGAAATGATAGCATTGACAAGGGGTAATGAAATATTACCAATACATTTGTCACTGAACAGAACAAATAAAGCAGAAATATTAGTGAAACTTTTATTTGTAAAATGGAGAAAGAAAAGAGTACCTGAGATTATGTGGCTTTCTGTATGCTTTCTGCACAGCCAGACACTGCACACAGTGCTAAAAATTTAACCTGCACAGTAAACACATTTTGATAATTGATACTATTAAAAAAATATAAAGGCCACAACATTTCAATAAATGTATTTAAGTATGGAAAAAATAAACGTAGAATTAAATGACAACTCTTTATGTACTATAAATATTCAGTGTTACATTAAACAACATTTATTAAAACACTTCAGTCAGTTTGCAGAGTCCATAGATCATGGCGATTCATCTGGAAATATTCTCATTTCAGACACAGGTATACAGTAACACAAGGCCGATGCAGAGATGACGCTGCATTGTGTGAGCTTACAAGTGAGTGTCCACTTGTTTAGTGAGTGGGGAGTTTGAGGGACTGCCATGAATGATCTTAGGGCACTTTTCTGGTGGTATGCAGTAGTTGTTGTGTAGGACCAGACCAGCGGGACACTGACAGCCTGGAACACAGGGCTTGAAGCAGTGGCTTTCTATCACTCCCAGAGGTACATCAACATTAAAGCAGGTTACAGGACAAGGGGGCCCGCACTCGTCAAACACGAAACCCCTCTCCACTGGGCAGCCCACAGCTGTGGAAGACAGGAGCAAAGAAAAAAAAAAATAGTGATACACTGTGACCACTATAGCCTCAAGGAGATAACATATTTTGACCTTTCAGCAGAAATTTTCAGGTTGCTGACAACAGTGAGGCCTCTGGCTGTTTATTTTTGCTTCAGATTGAATTGTGTTGCATTACTTCCTTATAACACTAAACTATTTAAAGTTAGGGTAGTTAAGCTGCCTCCATACAGGAAGCAATTTGCTTGTTGCACATGACTTTGAAGCTGACAGTTGGTCTCCAGCAGACATGCCAGTCTTAGGATGCCCAGGTAACAAGCACAGACCTCTGTTTGTGGAAGTCAGGTAGCCAATCAGATCATAGGGCTATAACAAGTTGTTTCAGACCAACAAATCAGGATATTTTTTTAAACTGTCAGTCAAAGCTGCTTCAGTGGAGTCTTCGGATAAAAAATGTGGAGACTGAACTGAGCAACTTATTCAGTCAGAAACAACTGAGGTTAATTATGACAAATAATACATAATTTGATGAATTTCACTTGCTGATAGGTGCTGTTCAAAGTCACTCCTATTTCTGTTTAGTGCAGTATAATTTTGCTTTATTATTTGCGCAATGACAATAAAGGCATTCTATCCTAGAGTATATTTGCCACTCTCTGTGCTTCACTCACCGCACAGAGATGCACTCCTCCACTGCAGGATGACTCCTGCTGCTCTGCACTGACTGGCATAGGCTTCCAGTGTGTCACAAAGACAGTCATCAGTATTGGCACCACAAGCGCAGAGGTCATACACACAAGCTCCGTACCACTGTTCAGGAGGCACCACGTGATGACAGGGCTTAAAGACAGCAGACTTCAGGATTTTACAGCGAGTATTGGCCCCCTTCTTGGCCTGGAAGCCTGCATCCTTACAAGGGTCAACATTCTCACCAGGATGACAAGATGATTGGAAATTGCTACCATTTCTGACCTTAAATGACAAAAAGTTATTTAATTTGCACACAGTCAAAATTAGCAACAATTTATGTTTTTTTTTTTTTTATTGAGCCTCTCTGTTCATGCTGTGCATTGATTTTACCCTCCAGCTGTTGCCAAAGTCAGACTCTGACAGGCTGATTTGTCCATTTGGCATCCGGAGGTCATCCTGGTAGTAGTTGTTGAAATTTCCACAAAGACCACAGGTATGGCCCTTGTAGGAACCTGGCACACTTACTTCCACATGTGAACGAGGACTCCACAGCACCTAAGATGGACGAGTGGATGAACTGATGTGTTACAAAACTGGGAGTGACCAAAACTGCAACAAGGTAAAGAGACAAAAAAAAAAAAAAAAGCGAGAATACTATACCTTTAGACCAATGTTAGTGTTAAGTAAGATTGTGTTGGTTTGTTGTTCAATATAAATGTATGGTTCCCTGAGGAATGGCAAAGTCACAACCTCATCATTCACCTGGATAGCAGAAGATGGATGAGAGAATGCACAAAGCATAAAACTCCCTGTATAAAACCCTTTAAAGCCTATTTACATACAAACCTTCACAACCCAGTCCTGCAGTAACTGCACTGTGACATCACCTAAGAACACAGTGACCTCTTTAGTCCAAGACACTCCTTTACGTCCACGATCATCATTTGTAGCATAAATACTGTAAAAAAAAATGATTTGTTTGAACAAAAATAATTCTTCTTTTTATACAATCAATTCTTTTAGGAATTGCTTGGGAAACCTCACCTGAAGTCTCCACTCTCACAATCTTGTGCCAGGACATATGTGCATGTTCCCTGAAAATGCAGCATTCGGCCATCGAAGGTACGGTAATGAGGATCGCCAAAGGCAATGCAGGTAGCTGGACGAGGAAGGCAATGAGGACAACACAAACCTGGAACAACTGCGGGCATCTCATCCTGACAAATAAAATAACAACAACAACCAAAAAAAAAATACTGGCTGTGTGAGAATATAATGAACCTAAAAAATTTAAAAAATGTCTGCATTGACAAAATTAGCTCTGAAACCAGCCAGTGCACAAACACAAATGAAAAATATCAGATTATTACTGATTCTCTGCAAACCGATGGGGTTTGCAGATGAAATACCAAGAAAGTGTGTGTGTGTGTGTGTGTGTGTGTGTGTGTGTGTGTGTGTGTGTGTGTGTGTTTAAATGCTCACATTTGCACAGGTGAGGAGAGGGCATCGTTCACTGTGACAGTGTACATCTCCAGACACACACGTACAGCTGGTGCACTCGTCCACCTCCCAGTGTTCATTGGAGTGATACACTGTCCCCTGGTACAAACACGACACCTCTGAGTCTACAACGCATACACACACGAAAATTTAATCTTTGAAAAGAATACATCCATCCTAATATCTGTGGTGCTAAAACAAAGTCACACCCTTCCAATGTTGAAAACCCCAAAGAGAAAAGGTAGCAGTTTTTTGTTTTGTTATACCTTGACATTCATAGCAGCATTTCCCAGGAAGTTTCACTTGCTTTTGGCCTTCCAGGCAAATATCAGGTAAACACTCTTCAATGCTGCACTCAATGTGGCCCCACTGAGGATGCAACCAGAAACAGATTTCATAAGAAAATAATCCCAAAAGTTTAAAAAACAAAAACAAAAAACCCCAACACGGTCTAGTTTAGAGAATCTATTTTGTAATATAACATCTAAGGGCATCATGTTGGTGCAAATCCAGGGTTTGGCCTTTCTGTGCAGTGGTTTAATGTTCTCTACATGGGTTCTCTCTGGGTACTCTGCCTAACTCCCACAGTCCAAACACATACATGGAGTTACACCCATGACCTTGAATTGGATAACCAGAAGAAAATGTATATATGTATGTATGGATGTAACATCTTATTAATATTAGACCTTCAATTAGGTGTACTGTGTTTTCATTAGCTTAGTGATCAGAATCAAGTCCTCAGTATAATACTGCTTGAGAGCACTGGACCTTTCTTTTAGTGTTTTACATGAAGTACTTCATGACAGTTGTCTGGATTTCTGATGACTTACAATACAGGTACATGTCACACAGTCATCGTTGCTGTCTTTCCAGCTGGTCCCGTTCAGTACGTGCCTGTTCTGATCCTCGATTATACAATCTGCAAGGAACATAGAAAAGCCAGCATAGATAGAGATGTTTTAATACCAAGAATCAAAATTTTAAGATTGCTGCTATTCTATCACATTATAGGGTCAAATTTGACTGCTTATGACATGAGCTCTTACCTTTACACACAGGGCAGCATGAGTCTGGGGAGGTGAACTGTTCATTTAGTGGGCAGGTGAGTGGTGGGCAGACTTTGTGTAAGCAAGTCCATGTCAGGTCCTACACAGGAGATGAAGACAGTCGCACTGTGGTCAAAAAATACCAACAACTCAACTGAAATATCGTTATTCTAAGTTTTTTTTTTTTTTTTTTTTTATTTCTTATCTACAATAGAATTCAAACATCACTCATTGGTCTTAAAAATATCACTGACATCTCTGTCGAGTGTCAGAAAAAAAATGTCATTGTCTTACCTTACATTGGCACGTAAAACAGGGGTCATCTGTTGCCAACACCTCGTTGCCAATCAGTGCAGTGGTACAGTTACTGAGAGGCTCTAAACATACACACAAATGTTACAGACCTCAGCAATACTATAGAGATAATATGTAGTCTAATTTATCTATTAATTGCTAATTTTTTATTACTGACGTGCACAGACAGGACAGCAAGAGTCTGGTCCAGAGAACAAGATGTTGCTCTTTGGACAGTCAACTAGACTGGGACACTGCTTTCGGTAACACTTCAAGTGCTGTTCTCCATCTGGCATCACCTGTGATACAGACAAAGTGGATTTTAACTACTACCAATTCTGCTATTACTATTTCTATTCTATTCACATGTTTTTAATCACACTGTGTGGACCCAAATAGAGGACGTGGGAGGCAGACTCAATAAAAGGTGAGCCATTCATTTAGGCTGCAGTGCAGACACACAGGAGAACAGAAAGGGAAACACACTGGGAACAATAACAGATGCTGCAACAGAGACTGAGGAGAAGATAGAATTTATACATAAAGGGTAACTGAGGAAGTGGGAACTGGAGAGAATGAGAAACAGCTGAACATAATCAAGTTAATCAACAAACAGGAAATAAAACCAAGACAAGGCACCAACGAGATGCTAACAGGAAATGACCCAGAAGATAACCAAACAGAGACAGAAAACCCCAGAAGAGAAACTCAAACTCAGAATTACTATTAACAAAGTATTCCACAAAAGAAGGCTCATATCTATCTATCTACATATACATATATATATATATATATATATATATATATATATATATATATATATATATATATATATATATATATATATATATATATATATATATATATATATATATCCTGTAATATTTAAGCCAAAAATATCTGATGAAATAATGAAATGAATGCAATGAAACTCTAATATTGTGACAGCCCTGTTTTACACATATTCAGTATAATCAGTAAGTTATATTAAACAAATAACCTAAACCAAAATTTCATAAGCACATTCAGGTATCTTTTTTACTTGGTTCATACCTCACATGTGCAGATCTGACAGGGATCATGGGCTGGATGGAAACTGTCCCCTGGGCCGTATACTCTGTCCTCAAATACACAGTCTACTCAAAAATAATGACACATTATTACAACACATATATTGTAATAATTTTATTTATCAAACTTATAGCTTATAGCTTTCACTACTGGGAGAGACTGTTGATAAACAGCACCTAAAGCAAATCTCATGTGAATTGCTTACCAGCACACACTGGGCAGCACTCCCCAGGCACCCTGATGAAGTTGACACATGGAGACAGACAGTGTACTTCAGAACAGGTGGTCACACCGTCCACGCACATACATGTCAGACATGGAGTGGAGTCTGCAAACCAGCTGCTGCCCTCTGCATGCTTCTCTCCCTCATAAACACAACCTGAGATGGAAAATTGAGTCACTGGCAAGCCAATTCTCTTATGCTTATAGATTTCATTGTTCTATTTACCTCTGCAACGAGGACAGCAGGCTCCTGGATCAGTCACCTGATGCATACAGGGGAGCTTAGGGCACTCAGGAATTGCACAATACACCTCACCTGCCTGCAAGAATATCACAGATCAGCACTTCTATACAATAAAGGTGGCAAATATGGAGAAGAATAAAACATAGATCTACAAAAATTTACAAAGCCAGACCTTGCAGGTGCAGGTGGAGCAGTGGTTTGAACTCAGGGTCCATGTCTGCCCATCGCTGAACTCCTGTCCATTCAGAATACACTCTGAGACACAAGACCAAGAGTAGAAGAGGAAGAAAACATTGAAGAAGTCAGTCAGAGTTGGTTGCGATGGTGTGTATATTGACTATTCTAGTACACAGAGGGATTACCAACCCAAAGATTAGGCCTGAGAAGATAAGCAGACCCTGAAACACTGACAAATGTGACATTAATACTGATGAGCAAGAGAACTGAAGGGAAAAACAATCAGTGAGTGAGGTATGGTTTAAAGGTAAATGTTAAACCGTGACAAAACATAGAAGATTAAGGGTGTAAAAGAAAAAACAATCAAGTTGTAGTGGAGGATATAATATCGGTTCTGTCAGAATTACCTTAGATAACATTATTCCAATTTTTTTCCACAGCTGCAGCAATTTAAATTTAGACATAATGTTGGATATTATGGGACCTCCCCATTATTCCACATTGAAAGCCTAAAGACAGGGACGTTAACACCAGGAGTCCTGACAGAACAGAGGAGGCATCAGTGACCGTAATCAAACTAATTAAGAGAGGAATAGCATTAATAGCACAAAATGGAAAATGTGGATGTGCAAAGGAGCTTGTGGGGTAACAGTAGCTGTATGCAGGGTGAAGCAGCTTAAGTAGCACATCCCATATGAGATTTGACCAGAAGAATGTGCAGAAGGGTATCAGCTGAGCCGTCACCTGATGTTGGCTGTAATTGAGATCTTCCAGGTTTTTAATAACACTGCAGGCAAAGTCATCGTTGGGATGAAGCCACACACATTGCAGCCTGCCAGGGAATGGTGCAAAGTGGTGGCATGTCCTGGATGCTGATCATGGTCTCTTTCTTTGCTGCCCAGTGGAAGGTCATATACGTGCAACTTCCTCTTTTCAGCTTGCTCTTCAGCCAGACGTAGGGTTTCTAAAGCTTTTTCTGCATTCTTGTACAACATTGTCTGGGACTTGTGGGATTCTGATGCCAGTGTCACTTCTCTGCAGATGGTGGACTCCACTGTCTGCATTGCTCTCATGTAGATGAGAGTATGTTCAATATTATGTGGTACCAAAGGTGATAAGAAAGGGGAGTCATGTGTTGAAGAGACCTCCTGTTGATCTCTGTTGCATGGTGGTTATACACAGAATTCCCTCTTGGGAATCCAAAAGGGCAAAAGTGCTATGGGCCCCACAGAAAATGCAGGTGGGGCTTTTTTTTTTAATGTTCAAACCAATAGAATTTGCACATAAGGTTGAAAGTATGCTTATATGCAAGTATGCTTGCTTCCCATTTCTATTAATGGTTAAATTTAGTTATTTTTGTTAATTTAACTGGTGGATCACATTTTTTATTTTTCATTTTGATTACTGTCCTACAGGTTATGCTGGGCGAACTGATGGATTTTCCATCCAGTTGCTTCATGAAGGTGCCACAGGCAGGGTTAGCTTAGATTATATCAGCAGTTTGTTACCTATTTATTTTACCTATTTATTTATTTTACACAATTGTTGTATTATCCATTAGACAACCAATAGACAACCATTAAATTCACTCACACATTTCATGTTGTAAGTACATGAAATGTGCAATCAAGCTTAGGCTGTTTTGCAGATCCCGGCAGAATCACAGTAATATGTTCTTTGGTTGTTCTTGTACAACTTTGAAAGACGAAAAAAGAAAACATTAAAGGACATTTTACAAAAGACAGACATGTTCTGACAAACAAAAGAAAGTATGAAATGATGTCACAACAAAGTAAAACATATATCGAAATGATCTCTAACATCTTTTCTTTTTGGCTGCTCCCTTTAGCGGCTGCTACAGCAGATCAACTGCCTTCATTTCATTCTATCCCTAGCATCTTCCTCTGTCACACTAACCCTCTGCACACCCTCCGTGCTACATCCATGAACCTTTTCTCTGGTCTCTCTCTTTTCCTTTTGCCTGGCAGCTCCATCTTCAGCATCCTTTGTCCCATATATTCACTATCCCGCATTTGCACATGTCCAAACCATCTCAGCCTTGCCTCTCTAACTTTATCTCCAAACTGCTCAACCTGAGGACTCTCTCCTTCACCTCTCTTGTGCACAGTCCATTGCTTTGGATGGTTGAACTTGTCCAACATCACTACCTCTGCTCCTTGTATTTTTACTGTTACACCTGCCTCCCTCTCATTCACACACATGTATTCTGTATTGCTTCTACTTTCGATCCTTTTCTCTCCAGAGCATACCTCCACCTCTCCAGGCTCTCTTCCACCTGCTCCCTACTCTCACTTCACATCCCAGTGTTGTCTGCAAACATCATAGACCACAGAGACTCCTGTCTGACCTCATCTGTTAACCTGTCCGTCACCAATGCAAACAAGGAGGGGCTCAGAGTCGATCCCTGATGTAATCCCACCCCCACCTTGAACTTATCTGTCACTCCTGCCTCACTCCTCACCCCTGTCATACATGTCCTGGACCACCCTCACATATTTCTCTGCAGACATCCTAATGCAGTATCACAGTTCCTCTCTTGGCACCCTATAATATGCTTTCTCTGGATCCACAATAACACAATGCAACTCCTTCTGAACTTCTCTGTACTTCCCCATCAGCACACTCAAAGCAAGCATCACATCTGCAGAGCTCTTTCTCAGCACGAAACCATACTGCTGCTCACTGATCATCACCTCTCTTCTTAAACTAGCTTCAACAGCTCTTTCTCATAGCTTCATCATATGGCTCCTCACCTTTCTTCATTCATTATCATTGAAATAATCTCTAAAAAATAAAAATTAAATATAAATACACAGTACCAGTCAGAAGTTTGGACACACTTTCCCATAGATATAAATGGGGGAACATGCCCAAACGTTTGACTGGACCTGTATAATGCTAGCGTATAATATTCAACAAGACTAGTAAGCTTATCCTTCAGTTTGCAGATTTCTTCATTAGATCTATCTGAAATCTAAAGGACTGGTCACTGGTCACTGGACATTCTCTCAGCCCAATTTCTCATCGGCTGTATTTACGCAGCTCTAAACTTAACTGCATTTGGGCTTTCTCTGTTGTTTTTTTTTTTACATTTTTATTTCCCTTTAAAACTTTTAAAACTGGTCTATTTCTCAGAGATCATTTTCTTTATTCTTCCTTTTTCAAATTGCCAGCTAACTAAAATGTCAAACCCTTAAAATATTAAGTTAAATCCTAAGACTGCACAGTTCCACAGACCTTTGACAGCACACAGCAACAGTAATTGGGTTTTCAAATGGATCCCTGATCTCTTAGTATAATTTGAATTTGTCAGTAGCTTGTGTGTCCTTGATATGGGAAAAGGGATCATGGGACCAAAGTGTTGAGAAATCACCCAAAGTCCTGTATTCCCAGAGTTTGCTGCTGTGGTGTTTTCTTTTTTGTTTGTTTGTTTTTATTGAGTATTTTAGTACCAATCCAGAGAAAGCTGAGCCAGCCCTGACCCACTGACAAAACATAACATTTACACAAGAGGATGGGAAGGGACAGCAATCAGCGGGTGGTGTATGGTTGACAGGTGTTAAACAGTGACAAAAGGTATAAGGTCAGGTGTCTGGAAGACAATAACTGTGTGAGTTTCAAGCATGTTCAAGGACTAAACAAAGACTTATGAAGGTAAAATAAAGTCGTGACAGGACTGAAAGGTCAAACACTCCAGGGGTAGGCAACTGCCTTCTTGTTAAGGGGAGTGTAACCAGGAACAACAAATCAGAGATTCAGAGTTTTGATAAGTGAGTCTGTCTTAATATTCTTCATCCAAAGTAAGCAGATTTCCAAATTAGTCGATAAAAGATGAAAATGTCTTTTGCGTCTGTAATTTTTGTGATCAGGTGCTTGGATTCAAACTGTATTTATACTCTTTGTACTTCTGGGAATTTCTGTTTAACAGCGTACAAATAAATGCTTGAAAATACTACAGATTACATACTAATGCAGGTTAACTGTTCAGTAAAGCCCTTGTTAGATATAAAAGGTGAATACATATGGAGCTCTATCTTTCCTAATAATAAATTGTCAGCTGATGTGTTTATAATTTCAGGATGTACCTGAGCACGGTCCTGAGTGGGAAACATGTTGAGCACATGGTGTTTGTTGGCAGTCATTGGGCTCACATTCAACAGTGCCCCTGACACAGGTGCAGCGCTGGCAGTGGCTGGATGAGGGCCTGAAGATGTCACCATTGGAGTAAACAGTATCCCCATAGAGACAGGAGTCACAGGCGGGGCAGCAATCCCCAGGACGTGTCACTGGATGACTACAGGTGATGCTTGGACAAGACTCACGCTCACATACCACATCACCATTCTACACACACAATCACACACAAAAACACAAGTGCAAATTATTGCCCATTAAAAAGTCAGTTATAATCTGGTACAACTGGAGATGGAAAAAAAAAAAGGAGTGGTAGGAAATAAAATAAATCATCCAAATTTTAATGACTGATGGGGCTAGGGTGGTGATAATAGTAACAATAATGATAATAATAGTAGTAATGATAGAAATAATTATTCTTGAGTAAGACATACTATTCAGGTTCTTTACACCTGACTATAAAAAGTTTGTAGCTTGCTTCTTTCAAGCGCCCATAGTTTGTCTACAAGAGGTTTCTCCACTGGAACTATTTTTTTTTTTTTTTAGCAATTTGAAGGCACATGTATGCTTACCGGCCACTTCATTAGTTACACCTTGCTATTGCCAGGGTGGGTCCCTGTTTCCCTTCATTATTTGTGGCATAGATTCTCTGAGGAAAGATTCATCAGAGATTTTGCTCCATATTGTCACGATACAGTAGCATCACATAGTTGCTGCAAATTTGTCAGCCGCCCATTTATGATGTCAATCTCCTGTTCCACCACATCCCAAAGGTGCTCTATTAGATTGGGATCTGTTGACAGTGGGGGTTATTTGAATACAGTGAACTCATTGCCACGCTCAAGAAACCAGTTTAAGATGATCTGAGCTTTGTTACATGGTGCGTTATCCTGCTGGAAGCAGCCATCAGAAGATGGGTACACTGTGGCCATAAAGGGATGGATATTGGTCAGCAATGATGCTCAGGTAGGCTGCACTGTTTAAACAATGCTTAGTTGGCACTAAAGGGTTGAAAGTCTATAAAGAAAGTATCCCCCACTCCACTACACCAGCAGCAGCCTGAACTGTTATTACAAGGCAGGATATTGTTTATGCTCAATTTTGACCCTACCATCTGAATGTTGCAGCCGAAATCAAGACTCATTAGATCAGGCAATATTTTTCCAATCATCTATTATCCAATTTTGATGAGCTTGTGTAAATTATTGCCTCAGTTTCCTGGTCTTGGCTGACAGAAGTGGTCTTCTGCTGCTGTAGCCCATCTACTTCAAGGTTCAACATGCTGTGCGTTCAGAGATGGTCTTTTGCATACATACGAGTGGATATTTGAGTTACCGTTGCCTTCTTATCAAAACCAGTCTGGCCATTCTCCTCTGATCTCTGATATCAACAAGGCATTTTTGCCAAAAGAACTGATGCTCACAGTTTTCTCTTTTTCTAACTCCTAGAGATGGTTGTGTGGGAAAATCCCATTAGATCAGCAGTTTCTGAAACACTCAGACCAGCCCCTGTCTGTTACCAACAACCATGACACTTTCAAAGCCACGTGAATCACCTTTCTTCCCCCATTTTGATGCTCGGTTTGAACTTGAACAGGTTGTTTTGACTATTTCTACATACCTAGATGTGCTGAATTGCTGCCGTGTGATTGGCTGATTGGATATTTGTGTTAACAAGCAGTTGAGCAAGTGTGCCTAACAAAGTGGCCTGCGAGTGTATATTGGTACAGATAGTATTCAAAGTTCAAAAAGTGGAATGTGGTGCAGGGATGACGTTGATGCATTTATACTTTTTGAAAGATTTTATTTTTTGGTTTGATTACAGGAGTTCACTGGAATCATTTGTAACTGGTGCATATCAAATTACAGTTGCCATCCACAAGCTACAAACTTTCAGAGCATACAGGATCCGAAATACCAGATCCTGGACTGGTTCGTTAATATAAACCTGTAATCTCTAAAGTTTCTGATTTATTTGCTATCTTGCTGTATTTTCCACATGCTCTTTCCCACAACTTTAACATTATTGATGTCCAATCTACAGTTGATACAGTTGATAATTATGCACGGCAGTACCTGACAGGAGCAGCGCTGACAGCTCTCTGTAGGGTGTGGAAACTGTTCTCCACTCAAACAGTCACGCCCATAGAAGTTGCATCCGTCACACACTTCACATGCACAGCTGTTGAGAGTTGGGTGTGGGCATGACACAATGGGGCACCTTCTCTGCTCACACACTACCTCACCTCTCTAAGGCACAAGAAACAGCAGCTGTGAGCGTGAACGGAATAAGTGGTTTAAATGATGTGCTTCTCTCACTCACTGAACATCTGCAGTCCTGGCACCTTTGTTGTTGTTCAGGGAGAATCTGTCCGTCAGCATAAGTCACACCTTCCAATTGACAACCTGCACACAAAGTGAAGCCTCACTTACCTACTTATTCCACTTAAGATGAGCTATGACATGTTGTTCGCTGGATACCATTACAGACGGGGCAGCCACAAGCATTTGCGACTGGATGAGCACAGAGGGTTTCAGGACACTGCTTCCTCCTGCATTGCACAGAACCTCTCTGTAAGAGAAATAACAATGACAATGGTGTCTAACGCAAGAAAGAATGTCTGTGTGGGTGTTTTGATGCTACCTCACAAACGCATTCAGAGCAAGGGTTTCCTGGGTCAGGGATGGACTGTCCATTGGGGATGACCACACCACTATAGGAACAGCCTGACAAATAAACACAGGTTTATTTTGTCATACTGTAATGATAGGAGTTCAGAACAAAAATCTGAGTGTGGGAAGAGTTAGCATTTAACCAAACATACGTTCACATTCTCCGCAGCATTGTCCGGGTGGTTTGTAAGGGTGCCTGCACTCTTCATTACAGGGTATCTTGGTGCAAGTGACATCCCCTCGGTAACACTGACACACAGCACAGGGGTCTCTGCCATCACTGAACTCAGACCCTTCAAGATATTCTCTACCATTGAACATGCAGCCTGCAAAAAACATGTACAGTTTGGTGCATTTAAAAACAGATATAAATGATTTCAACTGAGGCCAATGAGTGGGACAGTGTCTCAGTTACTCACCATCGCAGGACATGCAGCACTGTCTCTGGACTGGGTGGTTACAGTTGGAGGCTGGACAGCGTTTCCTGCGACATTGCACAGAGCCGTCACGGCAGACACACTCAACACATGGGTCTGATCTATCATCCCAGGTCTCCCCATTAGCTCGCTCCAGATTCTCATGTGAGCAGCCTGAGAGAGAAAGAGAGATATAGAGATCATTGAGAATAAATACACAGTGAATGACTGTATCAAATAGTAGCCGTTTGTCTTTATTTAAGAACATATCAGCTTGTACCTTCACAGGTCCGGCAGCAATCTTGTATGATGGGGTGAGAGCAGTGAGCGAAGGGGCAGCGCTTTCGCTTACAGTGAACTTTCCCGTTGGTGCAGATACATGATCGACAGCTGTGAGTCGGGTCGTCGAAACGCTCCATGTGTCTATAGGATCTTTGTTCATACGCACAGCCTGACAGAGGAGCTGAGGAACCACCAGAGAAATTACTTATAAAATGAACAATAACTCATAAAATCTTCCAATACTCAACTTCATAGACCATGGTGTAACTGATAATTTGCTATGCACAAACAACTAGTATTCCTCCTCCATTGCCACAGCAAATCATGTGCCTGTCACCGGGAGCTGTGTGGCAGGCGAGGTTGGACCCAGAAGGACTCATCGAGCACAACGTAACTTAAACATGGTTTATTAGAAGAGGGACAAGAAATAATAAACATAACTAAACTGGGCCTGGACGGGTGCTAGAACCAAACATAAAACTGTGGAGTGGGGGTGACACACAGCAAGGTACACACTGACGATGACACGACAAAGGACTAAGGGAAATCCACAGACAATATATACACAGGAGATAACGAGGGAACAGGCAACAGGTGGGGAGCACAGCTGTGGGAAATCGTAACAGGTGAGACCAGGAAGTAAAACTAAATAGAACATTAGATATGGACAAAGTAAAACAGAAAACAATGGAGTACTGAGACAGAGACGCAGATGTGACACAACACCAGGAATAAAACTAAATACAAAACACACAAGGCAAGGGATATGACACAGAGGAACAAACCTGGTACTGGAACACAGATGAGGGGAACAAAGGGAACCAGGAATGCAATAAAGGTAACTATAACTAATAACAGGACTCAGAAAACTAATAAATTAACAATCAAAAGCATAAAAACACAGTAGAATATCAATGAAAACAGATCCTAAGAGAACAAAACACAAAACGAAGGACCATGGCACTGTCTCCACTGCTCCCTATCTGTAGCATCCTCTTCTCTCACACCAATCTTCTACATGTCCTCCTTCACCACGTCCATGAATATCTGTGGTCTTTCTCTTTTCCTCCTGCCTGGCATCTCCATCTTCAATACCCTTTGTCCAATATATCCACTATCTCTCCTCTGCCCATGGCCAAACCATTTCAAGTTTGCCCTCCCTATCTTCATTTCCAAACTACTCAACCCGAACTGTCCCTCTGAAATACTCATTTCTAATCTTGTCTAATCTGGTCACTTCCAACAAAAAGGCTGTCTCCACTCCTCCCAGAACTCTGTGCAACATTCTTTCTTCTTCAGTGTCCACCATTTAATCCTCGACTCTGCCACTACTTGTTCCTCTGCTTAATTTCTAAAGTAAACCACCATCTGATGTTGCTTGGATACATTCTTCCATTGCAGTCTCTTATCTCTTTTACATTGCACCTTCTGATGTAGTCCACCTGTTTACACCTTCCGCCACTCTTATACATCAACCTATGTCCCTCCCTCTTCTTGAAGTATATGTTCACCACAGTTAATTTAATCCTTTTAGCAAAATCCACTACCATCTGTCCTTCCACATTTCTCTCTTAACACCATACCTACTCTGCATCTCCTCACCATTTCTGTTCCCTTTACCTACATGGTACCTACATGAAGTCTGCTCCAATCAACGATCTCTTCCCCCTGAGAACACTTCTTACCTCTTCATCCAGCTTACTCCAGAATTTCCTTTGATTTTCCATTGATTGATTTCCAGCTTCAAATTCATGATCTTGTCTCGGACTCACTTTACGTCCACTGTTCACATACACTTTCTTCATGATTAACGTTCCTCCATTATTCTTCCAATCTGTACCATGGTAAAACAGTTTGAATCCACCTCCTCCTGGCCTTGCTTCCCTTCCAGCTGGTCTTTTGTACACACAATATACCTACGTTCTTTCTCTCCATCGTATCAGCCAGCCAGCTCTCTTTTACCAGTCATAGTCCCTACATTTAAACTCACCCCCAAACTGCTGCCTTTCCTTCTCTCTGCTGCCTCTGAACACACCTTCCCCTTCTTGCACAAACGACCATCACTGGATAACTTAAAATGCTTTTTAAAACCCTATTTTGTGGCAAAACCAGCAAATTTGACTGGTGATTCTCTCATTCACTTTTTATCATCCAGTGACCACTGAAATGAAAATGAATTTTGGTAATGTTTTAAATAAGCTGCCCAAAACACTTCCCAGAAACTGGCCTAGAAAGACTTTGTTCTGGAATGTTCTTACCAGGACACTGGGGACAGCAGTCTCTCTGTGTGACAAGAGCGTTGGAGCAGGTCAGTGTTGGACACCTCTTCTTCAGACATTGGACATTTCCATTCTATGACAAACACAGATAGAAATCAAATCCAGCTTCAAGAGGGCAGCAGGTAATCGAATTCGATTTCTTACTCATTATTCTTACAGTGCAGCTGCATGTCCGGCATAGGTCAGTAGGATGGGGAAATTCCTGTCCATTGGGATATTCATTCCCTGCATAGCTGCAGCCTGCAGCAGTATAATGAGCAATATTGTAATTGTGAGATTCTAATTTCTCTGAATTATTTGCTTTCCTAATTGCAAATGTAATCATTCTCACCATTGCAGTTGTTCCGGCAGCATGTCCCAGGCAGAGGTGCATTACAGCGAGGCTCAGGACATTGTGCTTGATGGCAGTCAATCCTTCCACTCACACATGTGCACTCCTCACACGCACTCACAGGGTTGCGAAAAACTTCTCCATTGACAAACACACGGTTGTCATAGGAGCAGTCTGGCAGGAATGATAACCACACATTATACTCTCCTCACTCAGAACAGAATAAGATTACCTATGACATGAATCACAGTCTGGGTTTAGATACCTCGACATTTTGGGCAGCACTCTCCAGGTGGGGTGTATGAGTCTCTGCAGTTAAGTGGGGGGCAAGGTTGTGTCTCACACACAACAGTGCCACGCTGTGCAGAAGATGAAAGAAGATGTTAATGGGTGCAAAAGATGAAAAGTGCTGTGCAGTGTGTTTATGAATGCAAGCACTCTTACCAGACAAGTGCAGGTGTAGCAGGGTTGGTCTGGGGTTGTAAACCTCTGGCCGTTGTCATAGATACGATTGTTATAATTGCAGCTATCACACACTGGACAACAGGATCCTGATGAAATGGAAAAGAGAAAATACTCAGTTTACTAGTGCTTCTCAAAAAAATTGGGAAAAAGTTATTTTTTTAATAATTTAATCCAAAAAGATAAACTTCAACATATTATATATTCATTACATATGAAGTGAAATATTTAAATAATTTTCTAGTTCTAGTTTTAAATCTGATGATTATGGCTTACAGCTCATGAAAACCACAAATCCAGTATCTCAAATTATTAAGGCATAATCTTCAAAATGAAAACAAAAAAGCTTGGAATGCTGAATATATGAAAGTTTACCTTTTTGAATGAAATTACCAAAAAAAAAAAACCCAGAAATTTTTCACAAAGAACTTTGTCTTATTTTTTGAGACACACTAGAACACTCATCTGAAACAAAGCTAATTCTCTCTCACGCTCAGACACACATGCACGCACACCCATACCCATACACATATACATACACACAGTTTTACCAGTAATCCTGGTGGGATGCTGACAGTTAGTGGGGGGACACTGTGTGCGTGTACATAAGGCCTCTCCATTCACACAGGTGCAGCTGGAACACGGACCCTCAGGCTGCCAGTTGGAGCCCGCTTCATATTCGATTCCCTCCAATACGCATGCTACAATGAGGAGAGAATGTTTTTGTACAGAACACTCACTAATGAGTTGCACCTGCACTGTGAATGTGTGTGAGTCAGAAATTACTTTTGCAGACTGGACAACATTGGTGTGGGTCTCTAACAGGGTTGGAGCAGTGGACAGGAGGGCACTTTTCTTCATTGCAAAGTACATTTCCTCCCTAAACAGAGATGCAGCAAAAGAACTGTCAAAAGATATTGAGCGTGAAAAGTGTGGACTCAAACTGTGCTATAATCCAGAAAAGAGAGAGAGAAAAAAGCATGAAACAATTGTAGAATTATGTCTCCTGTCCAAAAATAAAGCAAAATGCATAAAACATGTATCTTGCTCTATTTCTGGACTATATACAATCTTTTTTGTGTGTATACCGCGCAAACTTGCCTTACACCTGCACTGCAGGCAGGGTCCACTCCCAGCAGGGGTGAACACTGTCCCATCTACATAAATCTGCTGTTCATACTCACACACTGGGGAACAAACACAAAAGACTGATTGAATGTTTCTGTAAAAGCTGAAATGTATGAGGAAACTGGATACATATTTATGACATTCACCAGTGCATGTGGGACAACACTCGTCTGTGTGCTTAGCTGGATGACTACAGTGTGGTGCAGGACATGATGCAGCCATGTTTTCACATGACACTTCACCTGCCTAACAGACAGAGACAGGAAGAAATTGAATACGTATCTCCAATTTCTCTATTTTCAGAAATTAAAGCACAACCAAGCTGACGCAAACATCACTGCTACTCTGAAAGGTAAACAGGTGTTGACAAGTTTCAGTCACATGAACCAAAAAACTCACAGAGCAGTGGCATTGCAGGCAGGGGTCTCTCCTGGATGTGAATATGTCTCCATTCATATATACTTCTGACTCATATTGACATTGCTCGCATCTACAGGTTTACATGAACATTGATTAAACATATTTAGAATCAATAGAAACAAAATGTGGGATAGTACAGGCTTAAAAGTGATATTGATGGTGTTAGGCAGGTTTGTTACCTTGGACAACACTCTCCAGCATGATGCACTGGGTTGTGACAAGACAACGCAGGACAGCGAACAGGTGAACATACCATATTTCCATCCTTTGAGAGAAAGAACACAGATAAAGTTATCCTTTATTGATTAATACATATTCAAACAACAAAACCCCCAAAACAAAACAGGTGGGCACAACAAACTGTGCCCCTGGCAGACATTTTAGCTAATTTGAATGTTGTTCATCTCACAAACATGTCACTCTCCACACATTCAATTACTGAGATAACACATAGGTCCTATTGTCCATACCCACAATTTTCCATAGGTTTAAAAAGTTGAACTAAAATAACTTTGTTATTTTTTGTGTTTATGAAAGTAAAGTTTCTCATGTTAAAATTAAGTATCCTGCAAATCCAGAATTTTGATTGGATCAGTTTCAATTTAAATCAAATTTAAGCATAAACAGATGCTTGTAATGACTGAACAAAAATACTGTCAGCTACCAGCGCTGCCCTCAGCCTCCTGGCAGTAGAAATTTTAGGTGGTCCAAATCCCCTTGAACACATAATTAGCAGGTCTCAGTAGATCCTAATTGGTCGTTACATTATGTGATTGGAATTATTATAGTAAGAACTCAGTCATCTGAAATGTTTAGCAGATGCATCCATGGTCTGAATTTGAACATGCCAGGTCACATGGTTCTTGAGTTATTATGTTTCAGAAAACTTGACCTCTGACCTTGACCCAATTATGGCAAAATTTAATCAGGTGATCTAGGAGTCACTGGCAATCTTCATTTCATCTTTCATAAGCTATAGACATACCACACATGTACACTCTTGACAGGGGTCTCCAACAGGCATCACAGCTCCATTAGGGAAGTCGTGTCCATTCACACCACAGCCTAAAAGACACACAAATAGACACACCGTCTCTACTGTCTAACACACATGCACATGCTGTTACACAAAGCAGTGAAACACACCATCACAGACTGGACAGCAGCTATTGGGAGGAGGAGCAGCAGGATTTCTGCAGCCAGTGTTACACTGCTCCCTCTCACAGTGAACTTGACCCTCCTGTTAGGAAGAGAGAACAGCATTATTAGGAATGAGAGACTAAATGAGAGCATAAGCAGATAGTTGGTGTCAAACTCACTGAACAGGAGCAGATATCACAAGGATTCTCCACCGACCTCCATGAGTCTCCGTGATTATAACTGACACCAGAATGGGTGCAACCTACAAACACATACCTCAGATTATTTCAGTATTCCTGTTTTTGTAGGTATGATGTCATTAAAATTTCAGTGCAAAATCCTACAGTGAAGAAAGAAAATCAACTCTATCTGTACAATAAACATGTTTCCACTCCAGTTTAACAGTTTTTAGCCACCATAACCCTTATTGCAAGAAAGGTGTTTTGTGTATAACTAGTTTATGACAACCTAAAACCAACAAGAGGGCACATTAATTATATATTCTTTCCAGATTTGTCAAGTTGTGTCAATTTTTGTGACATTCACAACTGAAAGTTTGATTACATGTGATGAAACCACCATGAACTGTTTCTTAAAGAGATAATAATAATAATAATAATAATAATAATAATAATAATAATAATAATAATAATAATAATAATAATAATAATTAGAGTTACATATTTTTTACCATGGCGATCTAATAAATAGCATGGATGTGATGAAGCAAGACATGCAGAGGATTGGTGTGAAAAAAGAGGATGCAAGGAATAGGGTGAGATGGAGGAAGATGATCCGCTGTGGGGAAGAACAAGTGATATAACGAATAGTCCAGACAGCGTTACCGGTGTGCATAAAATGAATTTGTATTTAAGTGACCGAATAAGGACTGCTGAATGTTTTTTTTAGTTTCTGTCAAATGCATTTTTCAGTAGACTTTTTTTCTCTTTCCTTACTTGTGGTTTGCTGTTCACAGCCTTCAGGTACATTCTCTTCTGAACAGGTAGGACACTCCCTGTTACCCCCCTATTCAAATGAAAAGAAACAAAAATGAGAGAAACGGTGAACAGAAAACAGGAACAGAGGACTTCTTTAAGCTAATTAGGTATTACTGATTGTCATTTATTGTGGCTGAAAATAAATGACTGTGGTTGAAAATCAAATACTCACCTCACATGTACGTCTTTGACAGTCAGGTACATTCTCCTCTTTGCAGTTCTGAACAGGGCACGCCTGGGGAGGGCATTCCTGGGGAGGACCTGGCTGTTGAGGACACGGCTGGGGAGGACACGGCTGGGGAGGGCCCCCGTTTCAATTGAAGAGAAACAAAAATGAGAAAAACAACAAACAGAAAAATGGGACCAACAGGCTTCTTCAAGCCTGTTACAACATTTTGAATGTAGCCTATTGTGGCTGAACATCAAATACTGACATTGCACGCTGGTGGTTGACAGTCAGGCACATTCTCTTCTTTGCAGTGCTGAATAGGATATGTCTGGGGAGGGCACGGCTGGGGAGGGCACGGCTGGGGAGGACAAGGCTGGGACGGGCACGGCTGGGACAGGCACGCCTGGAAAGGGCACGGCTGGGGGAGGAGCACCCCGTGTTAACCCCATATTCAAATGAAGAGAAACAAAAATGAGAAAGCAAGTGAACAGAAAAACAGGAGATGGCTTTAAGCCAATTAAATATTATTGATTGTCATTTATTGTGGTTGAACAGAACATCCAATACTCACATTGCATGAACTTGCCGGAGAGAAGCAATCTTCCACTAAATTGGATGCATTGTGAACAGGATAATCTGACTGAGTCCCTGGAATTGAAACAAAATCTTTAGCACGTACATTTTTTTTTTCTGCTTCTGCAAGTGTATGTTAGACTTTGGGGCAGGTGTGTGTTTTCTTTCAGTTTGTCTCTTGCTCTTTACTCGAAGGTGGAGAGATGGGGGGATTACCTGTGCCCTCTCCCAGTGAGAGAGCTGCCCTCTCCCAGGCTTGCGCTCTCGCATCTGGAAACTCACCTGCCTGCCCACTCTCCACTGAGCAAGCTTCTTTATTTCTGAGCCCCAGCCTGCCCCACCTTAGACCCAAACACACACACAGCTCAAGACTTAAAGCTTGAATTTGCTGAACACTTGCATCCTTCACCTCATTGCCGGCCTATGCTAACTACCTCACTTCATCTTTGCAGATCCTACCTGAACACTTCTATTGAAGTTAGCTGTCGCCCCAACAGTCACCTATTAGTTACTCATCCACTTCTTGTTTTTAAATAAACCTTTAAAATTTTTCAGCAGTTGTCTGAGTCTGCTCTTTGGGTCCAGTCTCTGGAAAACCATGACAGTGTATTTGTGCATCCTACATACTGGAGTGTATAATGTAGATAAGAAAATATAAATTAGGACATTTTTCTGGTATCACTCTTTGCTCTCTCTATTGCCACAGGTTTTCTTTACCTTTTCTCACTGAGTCACTGAGGAACATCTGCAATCTTTCCAGTAATGATAGAACAGCATGGCATGCACACACATGCGCACACAGACACATACACACATTTTATGGACTGTAACCATAACCAGGAGTGTCTTCAGACTTCCAGACATTAAGTCGTACAAGTCTATTAACACTGTAGGAGATTTACTGTGGGAGAAACAGAGCAAAGAAATCTGGACAGGATGTTAGTTTTCTGGGATTCCTCACCAAACAGATCAAATCATGGCCCTAATAACTTCCTCCATTATGTCTGCTCTGTTTAAAAGATTACGTTAGTATTTACAATACTTGGGCATTTAAGCTTTTAATCATTTTAATGACTCCAAAAGATTAAAACAATATGTTTTTGTGCAAGATAGGGCACTAATCACAGAGTAAGCAAGAGACTAGTGAGGCTACCTACTGTGCCAAAAGGTATTTCCTTTAGCAAGGGAAGCATGCATTTGATCAAAGTGTGAGGCAACATGAGTCCACTAGTGTGTGCCAGCTCAAGTGCCATTGCAGTCCTCTGGCTTCTGCAGAAGTGGCCTAAGTAAAAATGAATGAAGTGGCAGAAACAAGTGGCAAAGGAAAGTCAGTAGGGAGTAAGATGGGGGACAGTGGGCTGAATGTTGCATGATTCATGGGAAAATAAAGCAGAGTCCAACATCAGCAACAACCCCACACATTTGTTTCAAATGACAAGTGGTTTTGCGTAACTAGAACATTTACACCTTAATTTCAGTGCAACAACACATCATTGGCAAATTATCCAGTTGCTTATATGTTTATGATTAGAGGCTGAAACATCTGAACCTTTGCACACGGGTGTATATTCTATTTTGTATAATGAGCTGAGCGTGTTATTTCCCTTTGCTCACAAAGGAGATGTTGTCTTGATTGTAAATGTAATGCAGTGTGATGGTGGGAAGACCCTGCCTTGGTATGCTGATGCAGCATGGTCCTAACAAGCACCAGTCCCTACAGGCAGTAAAAGAGGGGAAATTACTGGTGTTTCCCGTGCAGAAAAGGAAGTCTTCCTAGAGATCAGAAGTAGGATTTAAAGCTTAGTGGCAATGAAATACAACATACTCCTTAACAGTTGTTCTCTGGAGACATGAAATTCCTACAAGTGTGGAGATGGGAGACATCTTAATCACAAATACTAGTTTTAAACCCCACTGACACGCCCATAGCCAGAAATCATAAATGCAAAACAAAGCACTGCATTTGGGCTCACTCAGTGCAGCAGACAAAGAAATATTCTACAGATAATCTAATCAATCAACCAATGAACTAAGAAAAAAAACTACAGCTTATAGGTGGGCAATTATTATAGGTGGGTTATTATTTGCAGCTATTCAGCTCAGAGGAGGGTTTTTAGCTACAGGCATAAAATGTAAGTAGCCTTACCTGAGAAAGGGTGAGAAAATCCACTGACAAGCATTTATAAGACTGAAATTAATTTTTGGTAATTTATTTCATAAAAATCTCCCAAAATATCTAACTGTACTTTTACAATCACCTTTTTAGCAGCACTGAGTCTTCTGTAACTAACAAAGCAAAAGCAGATGACAATGACAAGAAAATACTTCATATATTATAAGAAACTAACGGCAAATTATAGTAACACAAAACTCAACAGAAGGTGATTTCTAAGCATATCACTAATCATTTGTATTTGTGACCAACCTCAAGAAGTTCCTGAGCTCTGCCATGTAACTAAACACAAAGAAATAGCCAAAAGTGAAACAATATAACAACCAGAGTAGATGCAGCTGGGAAAGCACACGAGGACAAACATCACAGCATACAGACACCCCAGCAGCTCTTTGCAGCTCTGCTTTAACAAGCATTTAGAGCAACAGTGAAGTATCAGATAAACGTAAGCAAAAAGGAAAAGTTCAGGAATTCCTGAAGTCATCCTCTAGGAATCATGAATTTCATGCTAATCTATTCACCAACATCTCTTATAACAGTGTCACTAATACTGCCAAAAGGCCCCGAATACATTTTCACAACACAGAGGCTGGACAGCAGTGCGCTTCATAAGCATTATATGAAGCTACTCTAGTTGACTTCAGTGTGGTTCAAATATACCTATCTATGTTTGTGACACCCTGATCCCCTGGGGCAACAGAAACTGTGAAAGCCAGCAGGGTCAGAGGTCAAGACAAAACATGTGCTTCCATTTTGACCGAGGTTAGGCAGAGGCATGTGTGTTAATGTTGCTGACAGTAGATATGCAGATAAAGATAGATTTGTATGATTCTTTCATAAGTGCAACCAGTTTAAAGTTTGAAAGAAATAAAAACCTTGGCATTGTTCCTTCAGACATAACTCCAGGAAGCTCACACGATTCTGTAGTTCTTCATTCTGTTATAAAATAAAGAAAAGAATCCCAGCATGTCCTGTAATGTTTCATCATGTTATTTTTCATGAGAACTCACACACTAAGCACAATCGCTACCTTATTGTTGACTCTGTCCAGCATATGCGTCAGCTCCGTCATCCTCCTCTCTAGCTTCCTCAGTCTGTCATCTCTCTCTACCTGAGAAGCAGATGTTACACCTTGAGGAGATCCTCTAGGCTCCACTACCGCAGCTCTCTGCATCTGATCACTCTGGATGTCCGGAGGATGATGGCTGGTTTGCTCCTGTGATCTGTGTTTTGCTTGATGTTTACTGTGAGGGTGACTAGATTCAGTCCAGGAATCTGGGTTGTGTGTGTCTGAAGGAGCCGCCTCATCTAAAAGAAGAATCAGGCATTTGGTGGAACTCATGAGTACTGAATTACACAAAATTTTATGACACATTATAAGTTCTCACCACATGGCAACCCCCACAGCATGTCATCAAAAGTACAGGACCACTTACACATTAAGCATGCAAGAGCTGCTCAGTCCTGCAAACACATGCAATGAAGCAGCTGGCCCATAGTGTTTGTGCTATTGTTAATGCCAGAGGAGGTTTGCTACTATGCAGTTATTGAGTCAGCAAGGCACTGGTGACTTTTACACTAGCCTCAGCATTTTGCAACCCTGTCTCAGTAACTTTATGTGGTCTGCAACTTCATGGATGAGTTGCTGTGGTTCCCAAATGCTTTCACTTTAAAATAATACCACTTTAAGTTGATCGTGAAAGCTCTAGGAAGGAAGAAGTTTGGCAAACTGACTTGTTGCAATGTTGGCATCCTGTTACAGACCATGCTCAAACTCAGTGAACTCTTAAAAACGACCTATTCTTCCACAAATGTTTGCAAAGGCAGACAGTATTGCTGTGTGTTTGATTTTATACACCTGTGGTAATGGGACAGAAAACACCTGAATTCAAAGACTGACAGGTGTGACCCAATCCTTTTTGTTCCTATAGCATATATGTACCAGCGACATGTAGAGGCAACATATCAGTCATATATGCAATATGCATACAGCAGGTGTGAATGTGAGTGTGAATGGCTGTTTGTTTCTATGTGTTATCTCTGTGATAGACTGGCAACCTGTTCAGGGTGTGCCCAACCTTTCTTTTAATGAAAGCGGTGAGAAGCTCCAGCCTCCTTCATGAGTCTGATGAGCTGATTGAATCTTCTCTTACCTGTAAGATTGTTGCAGATCCACGGACGCCTTGGATATGCTTTCAGTGAAAGTTCAGCTGTTTTCAGATATCCCTGAATAAAAAAAAAATCAATCAGTGCAGAAAATATACAATGTAGTTTTGTTATGCAGAATAATGGAAGACATTTTGGGTATACTATATATAACTTTCAACAGCAGTTAAGTGGTTGTATTTTTTGTGTTCTCTCTGATGTGTTATTCAATATGTATTTATGTACATAGTACATCTAAGTGACTTTATTTCCTGATAGTGTGTTCAGCAAGAAACCTGTAATTACAAAGTATATAGGATGATATCTAATGTTGCCCAAAATAATAACATAGTACTATAAATCAAGATGTTTAAATTACATCTTTTTGTTCTCTCTCTGTGTGTGAGCATGCACATATATGCAGTATGCACTTGAAACTCACGCTAAATTTACTGTCTCTCTTTCCTAATGTGCTGCCAAGAGTGATGAGAACATCTTGAGGAAGCTCCAGGTTGATCTTGTTCTCACTTTCTATCGGTAAAACTGCAGCTTCTTGGCAGTCCACAAAAAATGCCAGTCTGTCAGGCTCCAGGCTCACAGCCAGCCATACCCATGTTTCACTGGAGAAAGGGTTTGTCCCTGGAAAATGAAAGCTGGCAAAACTGTGTGGTCTTCCTTCAGCCTGGTAGTCCAAACGAAGGGTGTTATCGAGGGTGGAGGAGATGATCTGGAGAATAGGCAAAGATGCAGACGCAGAGGAAAGAGAAAAAACAGTGCCAGTGGATCGAGGTGCCTGGCGTGCCACTACATGAACACCCATGCTACCCTGAAGGTTGGAGTACAGGAAGTGAGAATATTCAGCAGGGAGCGTCAGGTGGGGTGCTCTGGGACGTAGTTTATATATCATGCTGCTGGTCACATTTTTTCGGTGAGGGATGTTTAGGGCTTCCACAAGGTCAATCACTAGGAAAGAGATAAGAGAAATACTGTGACATACACATCCATACAGCATGAGATCTGGAGGATGACACTGTGGTTTCTGGATTGCGATGACTGTGAGGCTTTGTGAGAGAGATAATTACAATGAAATCATTCACCTGCTGATCACACACTGCTGCCTCACTGACATTAACCCAAGATGATACAGTCAGTCTGATCTGTCTCAAGTTACGACACTATTTAAATCTGGAGATAGCTCTTCAGAGCTAAAATCAGAAACTGCAAATTACAATAACAGCTTGTTTTGGTTCATAGATCTATTTATATAGTGTCTAATTATTGTGAAGTAGATGTACATGTATGCAAGGTGAACTGCACTGCTGGTGGCATTTCCAAATTTTGGTAGGAAATATTGAACTTTTTCCTACAATTACAACCACAGTTTCTTTGAAAATTAATACTCTTAATATAAACATAAGCGAGAAAGGATAAAAAAAAGCAATAAAATGTTGCTTCTTCATTAAAAATCAGTAATTCATAATGTAATTAAAAACTGTAATATATAGCATTAATTAAATGGTGACTTTACTATTTTGACTTTGAATTCTTTTGGACAGCTTTACTTTAAATTGCTCTTAGGGACTTAAACAGTGTAGCAGACTATTGGCCAAAGTAAAATACCCTTTATGTACGATTCCTGGAGATTAATTCCGCAGATTAATTTACACATATGACTTAAAATGATCATTTAAAAAAGTTCAACCAAAACAGCAAACTAACCAATCCGTGGCCCCTGTGACCCTTCGTTATCTTACCATTCTCATGATTTGCACTAGATTGTCCGTCCGCGAAGAACGCAGAGACGCAGAGCAAATGTATCTGCAGCAGCACAACCGCTCTCAGTTTTCTCTCCATTCTCATCAAGCAAAAGAAAAAAAGCTGCAATCAAAATCCAAACACTTTACACAAAAAGAACAGCGTTTATCGTCATTTCAGCCATGGACCATAGAATTTAACGTTCAATATGTCACTGCTTCGTAAGCAGACGTCTCCAAAAAGCGCTCAGGAAACATGAAACATCTGGATGCCAGTGTTGCCAGATACTGCAGATGGTTTCAAGTCCAAAGGTTAGTAAAAAATATTTAAATAGCTATTATACTACATGCATACTATACTGCATGATATTCAGGCTCAATGGACAGAACCACCCGACTACACACAACAAAATGTAAAGGGGGCAAGGGGGCGTGGCATTATCACCTAAAAGCAACCCAAAGAATAATCCATGCATCTGTGCTCCAATCAGGCGCGAGCAAACGTAAACCTCTAGAATATAAATTTTAACTTTTACATGTTTATATTATTTACATACCGAATGAATGACTGTACTTGGAATAAGCTTTATTCACTGTGAAAGTCTTAACTGCAAGCACGCACCACCATGTGTGTGTGTGTGTGTGTGTGTGTGTGTGTGTGTGTGTGTGTGTGTACTCATGGGCTTTGTTTCAAATGAACCTAAAAATGCAAATTAAAAACAAGACAAAATAAAACTGTAAATCTGATCCCAATGGCTGAAATTTTGTTCATCTACCCAACATAATTTAATCCGCACGATTAACCTTTAAAAATGGCCAAATGGGCGGAAACCCACCCGATCTGGCAACACTGCTGGGTCGCTGCTCTGCAGACACAGTCATCCCCCCCGGGGCAGTGATCAAAAGGCAGATAGTAGTGAAAGGTTTTTTATTAATTCGAAAACATTTACAACTTTTGTCAAGCTTGAACACTTTTCAGATGAAAAGGGGGAGACCTCAGATATTCACGCAAGATGAAATCTTAAGGTGTGCAACGCCGATAGGTCGTATAGTTTCTTATCCCAAAAGGATATGCGTGATTGCCTTTTCTTGCCTTGTTTTCCTTGTTTTTTTTTTTTTTTTTTTTTTTTTTTTGGGGGGGGGGGGGGGGGGGGGGGGGGGGTGTTTTTCTTTTTTTTCTTGAAAAAAATATCCCCACCCTGCGGTAATTACTCCCAAAGAACAATGTTCTGGTAATCAGCTAAAACCTGGTCTGGAGACTGGAAGGGAGCGATGCTACAGCCGCCAAAAATGGTTGTGAGTCATAAGTGCGTTCAGAGAGAGAGAGAGAGAGAGGGGGGGGGGGGGGGGGGGGGGCGAGAGAGAGAGCTTAATGTCTTACTGCTGTGGAAACAACCCCAGTTTTCACCCCACTGTGCTCATCTTGTATTTTCCTCCTGTTTATCACTGCAATGACTATTATTCTAGACCCTTTCTCATACAATCTCATAACCCTTTCTTGTAACTTAGAAAACAAAACAAACATACTGTTTTGATTAAAACACCCAAATGATTCTTAATAGATAGAGTCCCTTATCACGCCAGATTGTTTCACATCAATTAACTACACAATTACAGCAGATCTGAATGAAGACCCACCCTCTGACCACATTCCAGACAAAAAAAACCCAACAACAACAACAAAATAATGCGATTAGATGTTTTAATCACAGTTTAAAGTTCTCCATCCACCCCACCCCAAAGGATTTCCTCACTTTACTTCTAGAGGGTTGATTGAAAACTTAAATGCACGAAGTATTTCACTTGGTTTTACAGTGAGATATCAAACTTGAATTTTGTCCTGTTCCCAGTGGGTCTTTTCTTGTAGAAAGAAAACTAGTTGACTAGTGTCACAGTCAAGCAGCAAATCTAGCAACTCATAACAAGAGAACAAAGGACTATTCTTAACCGAATCCACAGCAAAAAGATTCATCCTCAGTTTTTAATGACTGCTAATTTGAGTAAAACTGTCATCCTTTCTGAAAAAAAAGCAGATGTTCACACTGTCAAGGTTACACTACAATGATGCAATCGTGAGATGCAGCTGGAGCAAGTTAACAGAGTAATGAAGGAATTTTCAACAAAATCACAGCAACAAGGAATTTATGTAGAAATCTCTCCTGGGACCAGAACATGAACTCCAGGTTAAGTAGAATACTATTTCAAAATAGATAAGTACATGACGAGGTTGTGTAAGACAGGAAAACACAAAAACTCGATAAGGTTTAATGTGGAGCCTGAATTATTGACCACACAGTAACACAATAAAGAGCAACAATCCAGTGCCAAAAAGTGAGATGTTTTTATTTTTTATTTTTAATTCTGGTAAATAGGCTTGTAGTCAACAGGATTTGTGAAGGGGTTATACATAAAAATAAAGAAAAGATCTGTTTTGCAAGTGTAAGTGGACAACTAATGTTGTGATATGCAGGTCTATACATGTTGAATATTTTTGATATTGTTCTGTTAAATATTGATGGATATAAGAGACCTCACCATTCATTTAATTAATTTGATCACATGTAAATGTCAGCGATCAGTTAATAATTTAAGATGTATCAGTTGCCCATTTTTTTCCAGTCACCAGTGTTCATAAGTAATTTATAAGTGGCCTCTAAGCTGCAGTGCATTTGGATGTGTACTGGACAGTTTCTGCAACAAGATGGTGCTATTTAGTAAGTCAGGCCAGTTGTTCGTGTAAAAGTTGTAGAAGGAAAAAAAGCTTCTGTTGTTGTTGATGCAATATTTTGAAAAGACGAGCGAGGTTTTTTGGGCTCCAGAGGACGTTTTTGGCAGACTGTGAGTCACTTACGGTGAATTATGCACTGAAGAAGCCCGCAAAATAAAGGAAGCGCCACATCCACAGTACTACAACACAAGTATCCTTATGACTGCATCATGATAGTCAGTTGTACATTATAATAATTTCAGTCCCCTTTTGCCACTTAAAATGTTTTCTCAAAAGTGTTGTATTTGTTGAATTTTTTTGTGCTGAACTATTGCCCATCTCTTTGGAAAATGAGATGTTTAATGTCAGTCAGACTTTTTAAAGGATATATTGCAGCTTCTATCTTGCGTTCTTTCTATCTCAAACAGCCTGATACCATTCATAAGTGATATAATTGACATAATATAAGCCAGAAAGTCATTTAAAACGGCTTAAATACCGGCAATCACTTATTGGTACAACAGCCGTGACGAAAGGAGAGAATGAATAGTGCAATCATGAACCCTCCTGTGGCCACGCCCACTCCTGAAATTAGGTCAGAGCTCATACACATTCACACTATTGGAAGGGAAAGATAGAATAATAAAAAGGAGAGCGAGATGGAGGGCTGGTTTGCACCTGTGGATGGGGGATCATGACGCAAATGATGAGACTGTAAAAGTTCACTCTTTTTCTATCACTTACCTCCTGTTTTTAAAGTCTCATCTCTGCTGACATCCAGTGGCTATTTCTAATCACAGCAGTTAAAATACAGTAATCATATTACTTACCATTCAATTTTTATAAGTCGGTTGCTGATATTATCTAAATCTTAATTTATAATTTATAATAACTATAATTTAGGAAAACACAATGATATCTTAGAAGATTTATATGATTAGAGTTGTATACACAAGATACACACTACACAATTGGATGCCTCCAATTTCTCTTTCTCTGTGGCTGTCACCAAAGCTTACTGGCTTTCATCACAGGAGCCTAAAAATATTTTTGTTTGTTTTTTCATATATCTGTTTCCTTTGTATGTGTGTGCTACTGGGACAAGTGTGTAAAAGGATGTGGGTTAATGTTTAGAAGAAGAACAGCTGAGGAGGGTGTTTAGAAGTGTAAACACCAGGAAAGCGGCTGGATCAGACGGTATTAGCGGACGTGTCCTTAAGACCTGCGCTGACCAGCTGGCACCTGTGTTTACAGTGATATTCAACCTCTCACTGAAACTGTGTGTGATTCCCACCTGCTTCAAAAAGTCCATTATAGTCCCTGTCCCAAAGAAACCACACCCCAGCAGCCCCAATGACTTCAGGCCCATAGCGCTCACCTCTGTGGTGATGAAGTGTTTTGAGAGACTCATCAAGACATTCATCACCTCCTCACTGCCCACCACCCTCGACCCACTACAGTTCGCATACCGGCCAGACAGATCCACAGATGACGCCATATACTTCCTCTTCCACAAGACCCTTTCACACATAGACACCGGTAAGGGGAACTATGTGAGAGTGCTGTTTGTAGATTACAGCTCAGCATTCAACACCATAGTTCCCTCCAGGCTGGTCTCTAAGCTGCTGGACCTGGGCCTGGGCCCATCCCTGTGCAGGTGGGTTCACAGCTTCCTGACCAGCAGACCACAGGTGGTACGAGTGGGTCACCTCACCTCATCCTCCCTCACCCTCAACACTTGATCCCCCCCAGGGCTGTGTCCTCAGCCCTCTGCTGTACTCACTGTACACCCATGACTGCGTGGCCACGTCAGAGTCCAATGTCATCATCAAGTTTGCTGAGGACACTGCTGTTGTGGGATTAATCTCTCACAATGAAGAGACAGCCTACAGGAGAGAGGTCTCCCGCCTGGAGAACTGGTGCCAGGAGAACCACCTCCTGCTCAACGTCAGCAAAACGAAGGAACTGATTGTGGACTTCAGCAGGAAGCAGCAGAGGGACTACCATCCACTTCTCATCAGTGGTGCTGAGGTGGAAAGAGTGGACACTTTCAAATACCTGGGAGTGACCATCTCACAGGACCTGTCCTGGACTCATCACATTAACATCACTGTGAAGAAGGCCAGACAGCGTGAGAGACTTCAAGCTCCCACTCAAGGTGCTCAGGAACTTTTACACCTGCACCATCGAGAGCATCATGTGTGGGAGCATCACCACCTGGATGGGAAACTGCACTAAGCAGGACTTCATGGCCCTAAAAAGGGTGGTTCGCTCAGCTGAACGGACCATCAGAACCATCCTCCCCAACCTGCAGGACATTTACACTAAGCAGTGCAGGCTGGGGGCCATGAAGATCCTAAAACAGTCCAGCCATCCCGGACACTCTCTTCTCCCTGCTCACATCAGGCCAGCATTACCGCTGCCTGAGGACTAAGACTGAAAGGTTGAAGAAGAGTTTTTACCCACAAGCCATCTGTTCTGTTTGATGTTTTCCTCCTGTTTTCTTTGCTGAGAAATTTGGTGTTTATAAGTTTTTCATGTTCCTTTGCTGCCATCTACTGGGGAACAAGGGTAGTGTTTTTATGCTTGCGGCATCGACTGATGACGTCATGAGCAGTGGACATTGTTTGTGCGGGAAAACAAGCTTGATGCGCGATTTCTGTCTGTTGAGTCTCAAGTCAGCCCTTGAAGGCATCGTCGGTATGTTGTATTAATTATATGCATATAAAACAAGATCAATGTTAATCCACCTAGTTTAGAGCCCTGCTAACCTTTAGTAGAGTTCGATATTTGTTATTTGTTGGTTAAGCTAATCTAGCTTCTAAGCTATTTTCTATAGCAGTGTCAAATCGCCCTCTGAATGGTATTGTATTTTGTTTCACAGTTTTACCCTACTTCAACTTACCATAAAGAGTTAACTGGAACCTGTCATTTGTGTGGTTTGTTGGAGAGGAGTTAACCAGCTGTCGACCCTGGCAAGGCGTTGGGGCAGGACAGTACAGTAAAACGACGTCTTCTGGCGGGCTGATTTTCGCAACTGGAGGACAGAACGACACCGTATGAGTGACGGACCTGACAGAATCACAGTAACTGGATTGTCTTTTCAAGCAAGTACGATTAAAATCAGCGTCAAGATGTCGGAAAAAGCTTCGACCACACGATCCATAAAAACCAGATCAGACGCAGCCTGCTCATCTAAAAGGTCTTCAAGCTCCTCTGCTAGCAAGTTAGCTGCTGCTCAGGCGCGGGCAGAAGCAGAGGCTGCTAGGACTGAAGTGGCATTCGCTGCAAAAGAGAATGAACTGAAATTAAAGCAAGCAGAATTGGAATTAGAAAATAAGCGTTTGGAAATGACACTGAATAGAGTCCGCCTCGAAAAACAAGCTGCAGCTACAGCGGCCAAAGCAGACGTCCTAGAGGCAGCAGTGCAAGAAGAATTCAAGCAGGTTTTCAGCGACATTGATGTGCCAACCGAGAACTCAAAGGTACGAACAAAGGACTATGTTGAGGGAGCAGATAAATACTCTCCAGCAGAGCTATTAGAAAACACTCCCGCCAGCATCCCAGACATTCAGACCCCTGAATATGCCCATCCCATTGCCTCTTACCACACCGCGAGTGAATTACCCCATCAGCAGAACCACATAATGCCACAATCACAGCACACTGACTATGTGCCTAAAACGACACCTCGCCCTGAAATAATGCAGAAGCCTTTAGGAAATGACTACAGTGACACTGCATATAACCAACCATTAGACAATTCCCACTTACTACCCAGTGTTGCTCACCAACAAAGAAGCCCTGTACATGCTCAGTTTGATGAAAACAGAGGAATATCAGACCTTGTCAGATTTATGGCCCGGCGTGAGCTTATCTCCACTGGGCTTGTGCAGTTTAATGACCGTCCTGAATGCTTTAGAGCTTGGAAAGCATCCTTTATGAATTCTATCAGAGACCTCAGCCTCTCAGCTAGTGAGCAGCTTGACCTTCTTGTAAAATGGTTAGGCAAGGACTCATCCGAACATGCTAGACGCATAAGAACTGTTCACGTGAATCACCCAGAACATGGACTCAGGGCTGTATGGAATCGGCTCAATGAGTACTATGGTGCACCTGAGGTAATTGAAAACTCCTTGTTCAAAAGGCTGGAAAGCTTTCCCAAAGTGCAGAACAAGAATGAGCTCAAACTAAGAGAGCTGGGGGACTTACTGATGGAAATACAGGCAGCAAAGGCTGATGGGGACCTGTTCGGCCTCAGTTATCTAGACACACCCCGCGGGATTAACCCTATTGTGCAGAAACTGCCATTCTACCTGCAAGAGAAGTGGCTCACATTAGGTTTTAATTATAAGGAACAACATAGGGTCACCTATCCCCCATTCAGCTTCTTTGTGAACTTTGTGTGCCTGCAGGCAAGGATGCGAAATGATCCTGGCTTCATGCTGGCAGCATCCAGCAACGAACAGTCTGGTTATCACAAGCCTGCATCAAAGTTAGAGAGCCAGAGGGCAGTAGCTGTTCTCAAGACAGGAGTGTCTCCTGATACCTCACTAACACCTTCTGACTCCCCATCTGCAAGTAAGTCCACCAGCAGAGAGGACCCAGCGAAACGTTGTCTCTTGCACAACAAGCCCCACCCTCTCCACAAATGCCGTGGATTTAGAGATAAGCCCATAGAGGAAAGAAAGGCACTCTTAAAGAAACATGGAGTGTGCTACAAGTGCTGCAAAGCCATACACTTGGCAAGAAACTGCAACGATGAGGTAAGCTGCACAGAATGTGGAAGCAACATGCATGTTGCAGCGCTACACCCTGGCCCAGCACTGAAAGGCAGCAGCTCAGAGAACCCTGCACCTGAGAATGGCGGGGAGACTCCTGTCTCGGCCACATGCACCAAGGTGTGTGGAAAGGACATCTCAGGGCGCTCCTGTTCGAAAATATGTCTGGTAAAGGTATACCCAGCCAACCACTCTTATGCTGCAGTCCGTATGTATGCCATCTTAGATGATCAAAGTAACCGATCACTTGTACGAACAGAGTTTTTCAGTATTTTCAATATTTCAGGACAGCCCTCACCATACTCCCTGAAAACATGTGCAGGAACAATAGAGACTGAAGGTAGACAGGCATGTGGCTTCATGGTGGAACCTGTGGATGGCAGCATTGTGCTGTCACTGCCACCATTGATTGAATGCAACGAAATCCCAAACAATCGGAGGGAAATTCCCTCACCCGAGGTCGCCTCCAGCCACACCCATTTGAGACATCTCGCAAAGCACATCCCCAATCACGACCCACAAGCCCCCATTTTGCTGTTGTTGGGCAGGGACATAATCAGAGCCCACAAGGTGAGAAGACAGGTGAACGGCCCACACAATGCACCCTACGCCCAAAAACTGGATCTGGGTTGGGTGATTGTGGGTGATGTGTGTATTGGGGACATGCACAAGCCGCCGCTTGTCCACTCCTACTACACCAATGTGCTGAGAAACGGACGCCCTTCTCTCTTTCAGCCATGCCCAAACAGCTACACGGTGAAGGAGAGATACTGTGTCACTGAACCCTTCTCACACTTCATCCTGCATGGAGGCAGTCATGCAAAGGCAATACAGAACACTTTGGACAGTGATGCGTTTCAGACAACAAAGGATGATGACACAGAGACACCGTCCATAGAGGACATGCAGTTTCTGAGCATCATGGACCATGGAGTCTACAAGGACGAGGGAAACAGCTGGGTGGCTCCTCTTCCTTTCAGAGCTCCCCGACCACGGCTGCCCAACAACCGTGCCCAGGCGCTGGAACGCCTCAATTCGCTGCAGCGCTCATTCAAAAGGAGACCTGAAATGAAACAGCAGTTCATTACGTTCATGGAAAGGATCTTTCAGAGCGGGCACGCGGAAGAAGCTCCCCTACTGAAACCCGGAGAGGAACACTGGTACCTACCGTGCTTTGGAGTTTATCACCCGAAAAAGCCTTCTCAGATAAGAGTCGTGTTTGACTCCAGCGCACAGCACAATGGCCTGTCTCTAAACCAAGTGCTCCTAACCGGACCAGATCTCAACAACAGCCTGGTGGGCGTTCTCCTTCGTTTTAGAAAAGAGAATGTCGCCTTCTCTGTGGACATACAGCAGATGTTCCACTGCTTCAAGGTCAGGCCCGAGGACCGCAACTTTCTCAGGTTCCTTTGGTTCAAGGACAATGACCCTGAGAAAGAGGTCACAGAATTCCGCATGAATGTTCATGTGTTTGGAAATAGCCCCTCCCCAGCTGTGGCTATTTACTGTCTCAGGCGTGCAGCTCTGGAAGGTCAGAGTGAATATGGAGAAGATGCACAGCGGTTTGTGGGCAGAGATTTTTATGTGGATGATGGACTGAAATCCCTACCTACAGCTGAACAGGTGATCAGTCTGCTTAAAAGGACTCAAAGCATGCTGGCAGGCTCCAATCTCAGACTGCACAAGCTAGCCTCGAACAACAAAGAGGTCATGCAGGCTTTCTCCTGTGAAGATCGTGCCACTGACTTAAAGGACCTCGACCTGGCTGCTGACAGTCTACCAGTGCAAAGGAGCCTTGGTCTACACTGGGACCTGGATTCAGACTGTTTCACTTACCGGGTGGAGGATGAGAGGAAGCCATTCACCCGACGGGGAGTCCTCTCCACAGTGAACAGCTTATATGACCCTCTTGGATTCGTCTCTCCTGTGACAATTCAAGGAAAGGCTCTGCTTCGCGAACTCGCCACCGACTCTCCTGATTGGGATGCTCCTCTGCCTGCAGAAAAGGAGAAATTGTGGGACAGCTGGAGAGATTCTCTTCAAGAACTGGAAAAATTAAGAATTCCCAGAGCCTACACCCGCATATCCTTGTCTGCAGCTGAACGAATTGAGCTCTGTGTCTTTTCAGACGCATCAGAAAGGGCAGTTGCTGCAGTTGCTTATTTAAGAACTGTAGGTGCAGATGGTCAATGCCGTACAGGACTGATCGCAAGCAAAGCGAGACTCGCGCCACGCCCAGAACACACCATACCCCGTTTGGAGCTGTGTGGAGCAGTCATGGCAGTGAATCTGGCTGAAGCCATCATGTCTGAAATCGACATCAAATTTGATGCAGTCACATTCTACACAGACAGCAGAATTGTACTCGGGTACATTTTCAATGAGAAAAGAAGATTCTATGTGTACGTGAGCAACCGAGTTCAGCGCATCAGGCGAAGCACACTGCCACAACAGTGGAGGTATGTAGACACTCAACACAATCCTGCAGACATTGCAACACGGTCGGTTCCAGCAAACCGCCTGAAAGACGCAATGTGGTTTACTGGACCAGCATTCTTGTCTCAGCCTGTTGACATGCTGCCTGTTGAACAGTCCTTTGAACTCTCACAGCCAGAACGAGATCCTGAAATCCGGCCGCAAGTGACCACACTGTCTATGACAATGTTCAAAACCCTTGGTTCACAGCGTTTCAGCCGCTTTTCACGCTGGAGTTCTCTCACAAGGGCTGTTGGTGTGCTGATTCACATCCTTCAGTGTTTCAGGAAAGACAAGAATAGCGAACAGTGTCAGGGATGGCATCTTTGCTGCACACCTGCAACAGTGGATGTTCTCAACCAGAGCACAACAGTCATCATTAGAACAGTCCAGCAGGAGACCTTTGAGAGAGAACTAGAGTGCCTCTCATCCAACACAAACATTCCAAAGGGCAGTCTTCTCTGGTCCTTGGATCCCTTTCTTGACCAAGCAGGCTTGCTGAGAGTCGGAGGACGTCTCACAGCTGCCGATCTAGAACCCAGTGAGAAGAGACCGCTGATCTTGCCTGGAGGTCACCATGTAGCCACCCTCATTGTGCGCACTTTCATGAACAGTCACAACACCAAGGACGCCACTTTACTGAGGGCGCCATCCGATCTGCTGGCTATTGGATACTGGGTGCCAAAAGAGTCGTAAACAAAGTAATTTTTGAATGCTTTGTCTGCCGCAAACTCAGAGGAAAATGTGAAGTTCAAAAGATGGCTGACCTGCCACCCGACAGACTCAGCACTGAGCCACCTTTTACTAATGTTGGCATGGACGTGTTCGGGCCCTGGGCTGTTGCTGCACGTCGCACAAGGGGAGGACACGCTGAGAGTAAGAGGTGGGCAGTTCTCTTTACTTGCTTATCTGTCAGAGCCATTCACATCGAGGTCATCGAGTCTTTAGATTCATCCAGCTTCATTAATGCACTCAGAAGGTTCCAGGCCATACGGGGGCCAGTGAAACACCTACGCTCAGACAGGGGCACAAATTTCATCTGCGCCTCCAAAGACCTCAAAATCCCTTCAAATGCTGATGAGAAGACACTGGAGAGATTCCTCTCTGAGCAGGGCTGCAGTTGGACCTTCAATGCCCCACACTCCTCTCATATGGGAGGGGTGTGGGAAAGAATGATCGGTGTCACACGCCGCATCTTGGATTCAATGCTCATGCAAATAAGATCTAAGCTCACACACGAGGTGCTCACAACCCTTTTGGCTGAGGTCACGGCCATTGTGAATAACCACCCACTTGTGCCTGTGTCTACTGACCCAACAGATCCTTTTATCCTCACACCCGCATCACTGCTGACTCAAAAGATAGGCCCCTGCCCACCTCCAGCTGGCGAGTTTGACCACAAGGACTTACACAAGCAGCAGTGGCGCAGAGTTCAAAGCCTGTCTAACACTTTCTGGGACAGGTGGCGCAAGCAGTACCTGGCGACACTACAGCCCCGCAGGAAGTGGTCATCCGACCACCCCAATCTCAAAGAAGGAAGTGTAGTGCTTCTCAAGGACATTCACTGCAAAAGGAATGACTGGCCTCTTGGCATCATCACAGAGGTGTACCCCAGCAAAGATGAACGAGTACGCAAGGTTCAGCTGAGAATCGTCAGGAAGGACGGAACCAAACTGCTTCTCAGACCTGTGAATGAACTGGTCCTGCTGATTTCCCCAGATTAATAAGTGTGCAATGTTTCAAGTGTTAAGTAAAGAGAAGGTTTCTTAAGGTTAAATGAATGCATAACTGAGCCTATTTTGATGTTTAGGATAACGTAGGTAAAGGAAAGAAAAGTGTGAAACCCCCTGGGTATCAGGCGGGGAGTGTTCTGTTTGATGTTTTCCTCCTGTTTTCTTTGCTGAGAAATTTGGTGTTTATAAGTTTTTCATGTTCCTTTGCTGCCATCTACTGGGGAACAAGGGTAGTGTTTTTATGCTTGCGGCATCGACTGATGACGTCATGAGCAGTGGACATTGTTTGTGCGGGAAAACAAGCTTGATGCGCGATTTCTGTCTGTTGAGTCTCAAGTCAGCCCTTGAAGGCATCGTCGGTATGTTGTATTAATTATATGCATATAAAACAAGATCAATGTTAATCCACCTAGTTTAGAGCCCTGCTAACCTTTAGTAGAGTTCGATATTTGTTATTTGTTGGTTAAGCTAATCTAGCTTCTAAGCTATTTTCTATAGCAGTGTCAAATCGCCCTCTGAATGGTATTGTATTTTGTTTCACAGTTTTACCCTACTTCAACTTACCATAAAGAGTTAACTGGAACCTGTCATTTGTGTGGTTTGTTGGAGAGGAGTTAACCAGCTGTCGACCCTGGCAAGGCGTTGGGGCAGGACAGTACACCATCCATTTGCTCAACTCTGAGCCCTAAACTGGACTGTTATTACACAATGTAAATATTATAATATTCTATAATTCCATGTAAAGTGTGTATAGTGTATAGTGTGACTTACTTATTTTTATTCTTCTTATTTATATGTGTGTGTATATATGGTTGCAGGTACAAAATACATTTCACTGTGCATTGTACTCTCTATCTGAAATCACCTTTGGAGGAGCCCCAAAGTCCATAATGCAAAACAACAAAAGCCAAAGACACACACGAGAACAAAAAAGGAAACACATTGTCAAGGATAACAGACTCTACAACAGAGACTGCGGAGAAGATGGGATTTATACATAAAGGGTAATTGGGGAAGTGGGAACAGGAGGGAATGAGAAAGAGCCGAACATAATCAAGTTAATCAAATCAAACAGGAAGTAAACCCAAGACAACACACCAACGAGATGCTAACTGTCAATGCAAAACAGGAAATGACCCAGAAGATAACCAAGCACAGAGACACACAGAGACAGGAAACCCCAAAGAGAAACTCAAACTCAAAAAAGGCTCATATCTGGGAATAGTGTCAATTTTATTCTAAGGATGTCACAAAATATCACAAAAACAAACATTGATTTGTTAAAATACACATAATATGTTGTCAGTACACTTAATGTAAATGTAGAATGTCACTGATTTTTTTGACCACAATATCTGTGTAATAAAACCCTTAATACTGTGACATTCCTTTAAAAAAAAATTTTTTTTATATATATTTAGTAAAACCAATAAGAAATAACCTAAAAAAATAAATAAATAAAAACTGCATTTTATACCTCGCACATGCAGAACTGTAAGAGGTCATTAGCTGGATTGAAACCATCCCCTGAGCCATATACTCTGTCCTCTCATATATTCTCTACTAAAAATAATGACGCAACAAAAGAAAAGAGTATGCACACATATATCTTCTATTAAACTTAAAGCTTTCACTACTGGGAGAGACTGCAGAGAAACAGCACCTAAAGAAATGTCATACAGATTTGTTTACTGGCAGACACTGGGCAACACTCCCCAGGCACAATGGTGAAGCTGACACATGGTGACAGGCAGTGTACTTCAGAACAGGTGGTCACTCCAGTCTCACGGATTATAGAGTTCATTCTTCTATTTACCTCCACAACGAGGACAGCAGACTCCTGGATCAGTCATCTGATGCATATAAAGGAGCTTAGGACACTTGGGAGTTGCACACTGCACTTCACCTGACTGTGAGAAAATTGCAGATCTTAACTTCATTTGAAAAAAGGGAGGAAATATGGAGAAAAGAAAAAGAAGAAACATAGATCATTGATTATTTGATTAAGGTGGCCTTGGTGCATTGCCCCTTTCCTTTGCATTTTTGCTGATGAAGGGAACCCCCTCTCAGATGATAAGACATAGGTATGATCATTCATATCTTGAGTCTGAAAGTGCAAGCACTAATTTAAATATCCCTCCACAGCACACAAAGCACCTACACTGCCTTTGGCATACTATATATGAGGCCGCTCTCTAGCCACATACGTAAAAAGTGATTAGTCTGAAGGGAGATGTCCTGATTGGGCACTGTACTCCAGGGTAACATGGCAGAGCGAGTCCACCATTCTGTGACCAGGACAAGAACCACAGTATTCCTCCTGAATCTGAGGTTCAAGTAATGGAGAAACTCTCTTTCCCAGCACCGTGGCATAGACCTGCTAGTTGGAGCACACCCTCCAGTCCATCTTCTTGAAGATGGGAACCACCACCCTAGTCTGCCAATCTAAAAGCACTGCACCCCAGTTTTCCACATGACCTTGCAGTGGTCTGAGTTTTTGCTTCAGCGACCACCCAAGCCATGTTCTGTTTGGCCTACCAGTACCCTTCAACTGCCTCTGAAGTTCCACAGGCTAACCAAGCATAATAGGACTCTTCTCAATGGCTCCCTTCAACTCTGATATCCACCACCTGATTTGGGGATTACCACATGACAGGCACCAACAACCTTCCAGCCACATCTCTGTGCGGCAGCCTCAACAATGGAGGTGTGGAACATGGTCCATTCAGACTCAATGTCCTCAGCCTCTGTCGGAATGCTGTTAAAATTCTGTTGGAGGAGGGAGATGAAGATCTCACTGATTGAGGCCTCTGCCAGGCATTCCCAGAGCATCCTCACAATACGTTTTGGTGCACCTCCAAGAAGGCTGGGTGCTCTGAACTGTTGTTTGGCGCATAAGCACAAATGACAATCAGGACCCTTTTCCTGGCCTGAAGCTGATGGGAAACATCAGGTATAGGTTGTCCTATAATTGCTCAGTGAGGAAGGATCTAAGTTATTTCTCTTCAGAACTCCAGTCTGAAGCAAATAGGATAGGATGGTCAGTAGTGGAGAAGGGGATTTTGGGATTATTATGGTCATTTTGAATTTGTTTAGCAAAGTGACCACCGGGTCATCACATAGCTAAAGTCAACTTAATGATGCATGGGTCAAAATTGACAAAATGCCGCAAAACCTGATTCTTACAAGTGGGCGTGTATTGTCAACATGTAGAAACGTGTAGAAAGTACCATATAAAAATTTTAAATATGTCACATTTGACCTCTGACCTCTCATTCAAATCAAAGTGATAGTAATTGTAATTCATTATTATCAGGCTGTCCTAAAAGCTCCCTGAAACACAGACCCTCAGGGTGCCAGTTGGAGCCCTCTTCATATTCGATTCCATCTGATACTCATGCTACAATGAGAAAGGAAAGTTTTTATACAGGACACTCACTAATGAGCTGCACCTGCACTGTAAATGTGTGTGAGTCAGAAATTACTTTTGCAGACTGGACAACAATGATGTGGGTCTCTAACAGGGTTGGAGCAGTGGACTGGAGGACACTGCTTTTCTTGGCAAAGTACATTCCCAGCCTAAACAGAGACACAGCAAAAGAACTGTCAAAGATATTAATGGGCATGAAAAGTGTGGACTCAAACTGTGCTATAATCCAGAAGAGAGAAAAATGTTAAACAAATGTAGAATTATACTTCCTTTTATGAGAAAAGCCATTAAACACACCTTGCCTGATTTTTTGTACTAGATAAAATACTTTTTTGTGTGTATACTGCACAAACTTGCCTTACACCTGCACTGCAGGCAGGGTCCACTCCCAGCAGGGGTGAACACTGTCCCATCTACATAAACCTGCTGTTCATACTCACACACTGGGGAACAAACACAAAATATTGATTGAATGTTTCTGTAAAAGCTGAAACGTATGAGGAAACTGGATACATATTTATGACACTGACCACTGCATGTGGGGCAACATTGTCCTCGTTGCTTAGCTGGATGACTACAGTGTGGTGTAGGACATGATGCAGCCATGTGTTCACATGACACTTCACCTGCCTAAAAGACAGAAACAGGAAGAAATTGAATGTGCATCTGCAATTTTATTTTCAGGAATTAAAACACAGCCTAGTTGTCACAAACATCATGGCTACTCTGAAATGTAAAGAGGTTTTGACAAGTTTCAGTCACATGAACCAAAAAACTTTGCCAGAATAAACTCACAGAGCAGTGGCATTGGAGGCAGGGGTGTCTCCTGGATGTGAACGTCTCTCCATTCTCATATACTTTGGACTGAAATTGACACTGCTCACATCTACAGGTTTACATAAACATTAATCAAACATATTTAAAATCAAAAGAAACAAAATGTGCAATAGTACAGGTTTAAAAGTGATATTGATGGTGTTAGGCAGATTTGTTACCGTGGACAACACTCTCCAGCATGATGCACTGGGTTGTGACAAGACAACGCAGGACAGCGAACAGGTGAACATGCCATATTTCCATCCTTTGAGAGAAAGAACACAGATAAAATGATCCTCAGTTGATTAATACATATTCATAAAACAAAAGTAATATAAGCTATAGACATACCACACATCTACACTTTTGACAGGGGTCTCCAACAGGGATCACAGTTTCATTAAGGAAGTCATGTCCATTCACACCACAGCCTACAAGAAACAAATAGACACAATGTCTATAAAGTCTAACACACATGCACATGCTGTTACACAAAGCAGTGAAACACACCATCACAGACTGGACAGCAGCTATCGGGAGGAGGAGCAGCAGGATTTCTGCAGGCAGTGTTACACTGCTCCCTCTCACAGTGAACATGACCCTCCTGATAGAGAACAGCATTATTAGAGATGAGAGACTAGATGAGAGCATAAGTAGATAGCTGGTATCAAACCCACCAAACAAGAGCAGATATCACAAGGATTCTCCACCGACCTCCACGAGTCTCCCTGATAATAACTGACACCAAAATGGGTGCAACCTACAAAACACATACCTCAGATTATTTTACTATGCCTGCTTTTAGGTATGAAGTCATTAAAATTACAAATTATAAGTAAACATGTTTCCACTCCACTCTAACAGTTTTTAGCCACCCTAACCTTTTCTGCAAGAAAGGTGTTTAGGATTTAATTAATTTATAACAACCTAAAACCTACAAGAGGACACATTATTTACATTTTTGTCTGGATTTGTCAAGTTCTGTCAGTTTTTGTGTCATTCACAACTGAAAGTTTGATTACATGTGATGAGAACATCATGAACTGTTTCTTAAAATAAAGAGTAGCTTAGGCTTACATATTGTGCTCCATGGTTATATCATAAATAAAAAAGATGTGGTGAAGCAGGACATGCAGACGGTTGGTGTGAAAGAAGAGGATGCAAGGAATAGGGTGAGATGGAAGGAGATAATCCACTGTGGCGACTGATAAACAGACAGTGTTACCAGTGTGCATAAAATGAATTCACATTTAAGTGACCAAAAAAAATGCATGTTTAATATTTTGTTTTAGTTTCTGTCATAACCATGTTCAGTATAGTTTTTCCCCCTCTGTTTTTAGTTGTATTTTGCTGGTCGCAGCCTTCAGGTACATTTTCTTCTGTGCAATTTTGAGGAGGACACAGCTGGGGGTTGCACAGCTGGAGAGCTCCTGCCTGGGGAGGGCTCCCCTATTCAAATGAAGAGAAACAAAAATGAGAGAACGAATTAACAGAAAACAGGAGAAAAAGATTTTTTTAAGCTCATTAAATATTTTTGATTGTTGTTCTAATGCTCACATTACACGCAGGTGTTTGACAGCAATCTTCAGTGCCGCAGGAAACATTGTGACCGGGATAATCCCGTGGAGATGAAAGAAAATATTTAGTGCATAACAATATTCAGTTTCTGCAAGTTTTTTTTGCATATCTCAGTTCCTGGAGTGTATACTGACACACACACGCACACTTTATGTACTGCAATTTTAAACAAATGTGTCTTCCAGATAGGGTTGCAATGATTTCTTGAGTAACTTGAATAATACGGTTACAATTTTTTTTTTTGCTTTGATGCATTTTTTGCACCACTGTGTAAAGGTCATCATGTAAGCGTGAGCATTTCAGCCACATTTGAATCTAATAGTAGACGTGCAATAGGAACTTTGATTAATAGAAATATAAACAATTAAACTGTATTAATATTTTAAAATATAAAAATTAAACATTTCTTTTCTTTGTCAGGCCAGCTCCTGCTTTGGACTACTTTTGATAGATAATGGACACTGTAGACCAGGGAACTCCACAAGCGCTGCAGTTTTGGAGATGCTATGACCCAGTTATCTAGCTATCACAATTTGGCCCTTGTCAAACTTATATTGTAAATATATTGTATCATATTGTATAAATGTTCACTTGCTCGCTGATAGATCAAAGCTTCTAATAGGTGCCATGATGGAGATAATCAGTGTTATCCAATTCACCAGTCAGTGGTCAGTGTACATGGGCCAGTAAAAGTACCAACTCTTTTTTGGCTTCTACTAATGTATGAAAGCCTGCCACAAAGGTAAAGGCTATTTTATTTTACAGTATACTTTCTTTTAGGTTGTATGTATTCCTTATTTATTTTTGCATTTAAAAATGTGTTCTCTTCAGAAAATCTGATGTTAATATGGCATGTGAACACCATGAAAGTGTTTATATCTTTTGGGGGGCTATTGTACAGAGTTATGGAGTTGTGAGCTCCAGTAGATGGCCTGTACTGCTGCTGCTCTGAGGTTTACTGTGTTTGGTGGATGAACTGAATTCAACAAGATGTAACCCAGTATTTCATGTGCTATTTTAGCTGATTCCATCCCCTATACTGACAGTATACTGTTTATATGCTGTCTCTGTGCTGACAGTATACCGTTGGTATACATGTGGAATTAAATGAATGAGTCCAAACATCATCAGCTTAAATTCAAATTAATAATGCATCAAAAGTGTACTGATGCTTGAAACAGAAGAAGCCAAACAGAAAAGCAAGAGCACCACTGCAAAATATAATAACATCAGCACCTTTTGAAATGAGTGCCATTGATTATCTCCTGAGAGAAGCAAGGACAGTGTGGATCACTGTATATTGTCATTGTAGACCACTTCACAAAGTTTTTGCAGGCTTATGCGAAGCCTGGCAAGAGAGCTGAATTTGAAAATAACCTTGTTGGAAGTTACAAAGTTACAGTGGGATACTGCATTCAATCACATCACCATATTGTCCCCAGTCAAACCCAGCAGAGCATTTTAACAGGACACTGTTAAGCATGCTACAGACACTGGGAGAGATAGAACTCTGACTGGAAAGTCTATTTAAACAAGGTACTGAACACATACAACTCCACCATACACAAATCCACAAGTTTTTCGATTTTCGAGTACACTGTTCAAATGAAGGAGACAGCACGGCAGGAGCAGCAGATGAGTCAGGATTTCAATTCTGAAGTCCAAGAAACAAGAACTGAGAATGACTGAAGAAGATGCAGTGTCTTCTGAGGATGGGAATGAAGCTGGGAGAGTCAAACATTCTCTCAGAATACGCCAACAAGATGAATCCTTACATGGTCATGGTCAAGATGGCGGCGCGCACAGACGCAGCGGCTCACGGCTCTTCCTTTCGGTGCTCTTTTTTGTACTTTTTGTATTTCATATTTGTTAGTTTTGGTGCATTTGTCTCTGCAAACAACTGCTACACACGCCAGGATCTTGTGGACATTGGCTACCGGCACAAGATATCAGTATCGAGTGATTTTCACTACACTCATAACATCCCAGACAACATAGCGAGACCGCCGGGGGCTCCGTGGATTGTTATCGGGTCTGGAAGGCGCCGCCGACGGCGGAGGGAGAGGAAGCAGAAGCGGGGCTGCAGGTCCGGCTTTATGCTGAAGCTGAAATGCCAACCACACAGGCCTCCTCTGCCGAGCCTGTATCTCTCCAACGCCAGGTCCATGGTAAATAAAATGGACAACCTAGAGTTAGAGCTGGCTGTAAATCGCTATGTTCGTGACTGCTGTGTAATGATTATCACCGAGACCTGGCTAAACCCCCACATTCCCGATGCTAGCGTGCAGCTAGCAGGCCGCACTCTGCTACGCGGAGATCGGACCAAGGACTCCGGTAAGAGCAGGGGAGGGGGTCTCTGTATTTACGTGCATGAGGACTGGTGTAACAACGGAACAATCATAGACAAACATTGTTCCCCAGACCTCGAGTACATGTCTGTAAGATGTCGGCCTTTTTTTCTACCCAGAGAGCTAACAGTAGTGATCGTCACAGCTGTGTATATAGCTCCCGATGCTAACGTTAGCATGGCGCTCTCTCTCCTGCTGAACGCCATTAACGAACAGCAGTGGGTCCACCCCGACGGTGTTCTTATTATCGCGGGAGACTTTAACAAGGCCAACTTAAAGACTGTACTCCCGAAATTCCACCAACATGTCAAATGTTCTACAAGAGGGGAGAACACTCTTGACCATGTTTACTCCAACATTAAGCACGCTTACAGAGCCAAACCCCTCCCCCACCTCGGCCAGTCCGACCATCTTTCCCTGCTGCTCACCCCAGCATACACCCCCCTCAGACGGAGAGCCAGGCCTACTGTAAAAACCATTACAACCTGGCCTGAAAACGCACTCTCCGACCTACAGGACTGCTTTGCATACACAGACTGGGACTTATTCGAACACGAGGACCTAGAAACATTCACAGGGACGGTACTGGACTACATTAAGTTCTGTATCGGAAATGTGACTGTCAGCAAAAACATCCGGGTTTTCCCTAACCAGAAACCCTGGATGAACAGCCAGGTCCGTTCACTCCTCAAAACCCGTGATGCTGCCTTCAGGTCAGGCGACAGAGCTCTGTACAGTGCTGCTCGAGCTGACCTGAAAAGAGGAATTAAAAAAGCCAAGACGGACTACAGGAGGAGAATAGAGTCCCATCTGTCCATCAATAACACACGGGAGGTGTGGCAGGGCATTCAGAACATCACAAACTTCAGAGGCTGTGATGTGACTGCAGGAGACCTGAGTGTGTCACTAGCAGAGGAACTTAACTGTTTCTTTGCTCGCTTTGAGATGCCTCAGGACCACCCATCTGCTCCAGTCCTGCCCCCCCCACCAGGCTGCACCCCACTCACTGTCCAGGAGCATGAGGTACGGCGCGTGCTCCTGGCAGTGAACCCCAGGAAGGCTACCGGACCAGACGGAGTACCTGGCAAGGTGATCAGAGCGTGTGCCCACCAGCTCACCCTGATTCTCACCAGGATTTTCAACCGCTCCCTGGCCCAAGCAGTCATCCCCCCCTGCCTAAAAACAGCCACAATCATCCCTGTCCCCAAAAGGTCATCTGTCATCAGCCTAAATGATTACCGCCCTGTGGCCCTCACACCGGTAATCATGAAGTGCTTTGAGAGGCTGGTTCTCCAGTACATCAAAGACCACCTGCCCCCCACTTTCGACACCCATCAGTTTGCATATCGAGCAAACAGATCCACAGAGGACGCCATCGCTGTAGCTCTCCACTCTGTGTTGAGCCACTTGGAGCAGCAGCAGAGCTACGCTCGCATGCTCTTTGTGGATTACAGCTCAGCGTTCAACACAATCATCCCGGACATTCTCACCACCAAACTGCACACCCTGGGCCTCCCCCCTCTCACATGTTCCTGGATCAAGGACTTCTTAACCAACCGGCCCCAGACTGTGAGACTTGGCCCCCATCTCTCCTCCACCCGCACACTGAGCACTGGCTCCCCACAGGGCTGTGTGCTGAGCCCCCTCCTGTACTGCCTCTACACCCATGACTGCAGTCCGGCCCACAATAACAACCTCATCGTCAAATTTGCTGACGACACCACAGTGGTCGGACTCATCTCGAAGGGAGATGAGGCAGCTTACAGAGAGGAGGTCTTGAAGTTGACAGCCTGGTGTTCAGAGAACAACCTGGTACTGAACACCATGAAAACCAAAGAGATCATCATCGACTTCAGGAAGCACAGGACTGACCCAGCTCCCCTCTACTGTACATCAACGGCGAGCATGTGGAGAGGGTCCACACCTTCAGGTTTCTTGGTGTCCTCATCTCTGCTGATCTCTCTTGGTCAGATAACAACACAGCTGTTATCAAGAAGGCTCAGCAGCGACTTCACTTCCTGAGGGTCCTCAGGAAGAACAACTTGGACTCAAACCTGCTGCTGACCTTCTACCGCTCATCCATTGAGAGCCTGCTGACGTACTGTATCACAGTATGGTACGGCAGCTGCACTGAGGCAGACAGGGTCAGGCTTCAGAGGGTAGTCAAGACAGCACAAAGAATCGTTGGCTGCCCTCTCCCCTCCCTGATGGACATCTACACCTCCCGCTGCATCAGCAGAGCCAGGAACATCATCAAGGACAGCTCACACCCTGGCTTTGACCTGTTTGACCTGCTGCCCTCTGGCAGGCGCTACAGGTGCATCAAAGCCAGAACAAACAGACTCAAGAACAGTTTCTTCGCCAGAGCAATCACCACCCTGAACTCACACACTCACCCACTGTAACTGTGCAATATTATATTATTCATACTGAACAATATCTGACATTCCTATATTGTGTAATATCCAGTATTCATTCACTAGTGCAATATTCATTCACCAAGTGCAATATTCATCATCTTCATTATTATATGTATACACATATTACTTTTCTTACAATGTACAGATGCACCAATGTATGTATATATTTTTATACATTCTATTTTTGTATATTTACACATTGTTTATTTCTGTATATCTCTTGATTATATTGATCATACTAGATTATAATATTTTTATAATATTTTATTTTAGAGAGTTTGATTTTCTGTTACATGGCACTGAACAGGAGTGGCCCTCCAATCTCATTGTACATCCTGTATAATGACAATAAAGGCATTCTATTCTATTCTATTCTATATGATGAACAAGGAGAACCTATTATCACAATGTAGAAAGTAGAGACTATGATTAAATAGCTGTTTGAATTTATAGCCAGTAACACAGCTAATGTTAATTCAAACCAATGTTTGATGAATACTGGTTAGTATAATAGTTACAGTAATGTAGAGGTCATGCGTCAGAAATGTGTTTCTTGAGGTGACAAAAATGAGGGACTACACATCTGCAATTGCCTAAGAGGAGGAGGCAAATACAGATTTTAGAGTGTAACAGAGAAAAGGGGTCACACATTAAGTTCTGTAATAATTTGTACAACACATTAAGGCGTGTACAGCATTTACCCACACCATTAAGTGTTGGAGTGGTACTCTGCTATGTGATGTCATGGACAAGGGAGGCCTACCAATGCACTGTTCGTAAATCAGCACAACCAGACAGGAAAACTGTATCAAATATTTGTCCTGTATTCATGCTGTGGTAGTCAGATGTGTAAGAATTTATATGTGTGTGGTCATACTATGCTGATTATACTATATTGTATAATAAACAGGATTCGTGATGTTCAAAATTGTTATTTTGATGTTAGATTAATTCATAACCGGTTATATAAAAATGTTTTGCCAACATTTTATTTTTCAGTAGGGGACGGTGTAGCAGACTGAATTTATACTCTTTTTGTGTTGATCTGTTCCTTATTGTAGTATGTGCGCATTTAGGAGGACACGTGTGAATACAAAGTATTACAACATTAAGCGCATGCATCCCCAGTTTTTCCACAATAACACAACAGCAGCAGGTGTTTTATGTGCAGTCTTTCTGCACACACGCAGCAGTCACAAAGAGGGGGAGCCAATATTGAGACCATGAGCTCAGGTGGAGCAAAAGAAAACGTTTTTTCTAGCGCCCAAAGCCGCAGTGATTTTCCTGTAACCACCATTAAAACCTTTCCTGGGAAAAAACTGAGAAGAGAAGAGAAGAGAAGAGAAGAGAAGAGAAGAGAGAAGAGAAGAGAAGAGAAGAGAAGAGAAGAGAAGAGAAGAGAAGAAGAGAAGAGAAGAGAAGAGAAGAGAAGAGAAAAGAAGAGAACTTTTGCAGCTGCTCCATCCACCGCTGTTTGTTTCACACAGAAAAAACTGCAGTAAAGCTATGGCAGTTAAAATATGCAGAAGAATTGTTCATAATACAGACTATTTTCAGAAAAGGCTGTAACTAAGCAGCTTACAGCCACTTTGGACAAATACAATATTCTTGATAAATTTTAATCTGGCTTTTGTGGGGCTCCTTCTACTGAAACAGCTCTTCTTAGAGTGTCTGATGAAATTTTAATGCAAAGTGATGCAGAAGAATGTTCTGTTTTGCTCATGCTGGACCTTACTTCTGCTTTTGATACTTTTTTTTAAAAAGCCTGTCATGTCTGGCAGTTTTCGCAAAAAGAATCATGATCCAAATGCATTGTTGTACCAAACATATTTGATTTTACAAGTTCTCTATAGGCTACCGTACTCTTGTTAAAGTTTGCCTTTTCCTTTTATTTGTTCATTTTGATTGATCACACAATTTGACTGGCAGGTCTGACAGGCAGGAAGGAAAGAGTAATACTGTTGATCGTTGCCTTGATATGCCCACCCAGTAACTTAGCCTATCTGGGTCTGCTTTGGAGTGGTTTGCATCATATCTATCTGAACAATGCTCTGTGGCTGATTCTAAGTACAGGTCCTCTCCCATTTCTCTTACCTATGACGTGCCGCATGGTTCTGTTTTGGGGCCCTTGTTGTTTCTTTTATATCTGCTCCCTCTTCAGCACATTTTGAACACCTTGAAATGTATTTGTTATCAATGCTATGCTGATGATATTCAGTTATATCCCTCTTTTAAGCCTCAATGTGTTTCTGAGCTTCAGATCCTGAATAGGTACTTAGACTCTATTAAAAAAAAACTTTCTCCAACTTCATGAAGAAAAAAATGCAAGTCCTTGTTGGTGCCTAAGGTAATGGAAACTTTTGGTTCCATTTCCACATTTGCTAAATCTTCTATCAGGAACTCTGAATTCTCTTTGAATTTTCACTCTGAATGTTCATGCCAAATCTCTGGCTCACTCATGCTTTTATCACTTAAAGGCCCATTGTGTCATGTTCTGAACTCGAGATTGTTGTTCATGCGTTTATTTCATCATGTTTAGATTACCGTAATTAATTGTCACTTGTCTAAGCTAAAATTCCTTGGAACATCTGCAGGTTGTTCAGAAGGTTGATGCGAGTCTTCTGACTAAGTCTTCCAAGTACTCTTATGTCACACCACTGATGACACCATTGCACTGGCTCCCCATTGAATTCAGAGTCCATTTTAGATTTTGATTTTGAATTTTAGAGGTCTTCATTGACAAGCACCAGCTTACATCAGTGAACTTTTACATCCATACATCTCCGTCAGGCCCGTCATGTCATGTGATCAGGGCCTACTAGCTGTGTATCATACGAGACTGAAAACTAAACGAGACAAAGTTTTTGTAAAAATGCTGTCCAGACTCTGGAACTGTCTCCCTCTGAACTTGAGAGCTCTTTAGACTTGTATTTGGTTAAGGCTTTTTTTTTTTTTTTTTTTCAATGCTCTGGTATTTTGTTGTGAAACACTGTGATGTTATCTTGAAAGGTGCTATAGAAATAAAAATTCACTCACTAAAATAAATGATAGCTGCAGCACTATTCTGGATATTTGTTGTACAAGTCTATTAACACTGTAGGATAATTACTGCGTGAGAGCAAAGAAATCTGGACAGGTTGTTAGGTTTTTGGTAAATTTCCTACCAAACAGATCGAATCATGCTCATAATAACTCCCTCCATAATGTCTTTCCTCTTTCCTAGCTATTATGTTTTTTTTTGTTTTAAAAAAAAAAAAATCATATTTACAGTATACCTATCATTGAATAGCAAAGTCACTTTTTTTTAATGAAAAGAATTTTAAATCTTCATTGAATATCATTTTTCTGACCTTGGGCATTTCAGCCTTTAATTACTGTAATGACTCCAACAGACTCAAACCATAACTTTTGAAGTCATTTTAGAGAGGGCACTAATTACAGAGTAAACATGCCAGTGAGGCTGCAAACTCTGCAAAGGCATTTCCTTTAGCAAGCCAAGCATCCATTGATGAAAGTGTGAGGGAATGTTTCATGTTAGTGCTATTGCATCCTTTTGGTCTACGTTCAGAAGTGATTAAAGTAAAAATAAATGAAATGTCAAAAGGAAATAAGTGGGGTATAAGAAGGGGTACAGTGGCGACCCTGCCTTGGCTTGTCAATGCAGCATGCTCCTAAAATACATCAGTCCATACAGGCAGTAAATGAGAGGAAATGATTGTCGTTTCCAGTGCAAAAGATGACGTCTTCCCAAAAGTGGGATTAAAGGCCTAGCGGACCTTAACAGTTTTTTTCTGGAGATCTAACATGCATAGAAGTGTGGGGAGGGGACACGTGGCCTCTTAACCTTAAACGTCTGGTCTAACTAAACATAAGGAAAACATCAAAAGCAAGGGAAATAGAAACTGTGAAAGCCAGCAGGGTCAGAGGTCAAGATAAAACACGTTTTTCCGCTTAATTTGAGGTTAGACAGACATGGTTCAGGCATAAGGACAGCCATCAGTAAAGAGCAGCTGAGCATGTGCGTTAATATTGTTAGTAGCAGATATGCAGATAGAGACATATTTTAATGTTTGCTTTTTATGAGTGTAACTAGTTTAAAGATTGAAAGAAATAAAAACAAACACTGATAAGGATAGATGTGATAAACAGCAGAATATGAGTCACCTTTTTTGCATTGCTCCTTCAGATATGACTTCAGGGAGTTTACATCTTTCCTTAGTTTTTCATTCTGTTAGAGAACAAACAAAATACCAGGATGTCCTGTAATGTTTCATCATGTCATTTTTCATGAAAACTCATACACCAAGTACCAATCTGTACCTCATCTTTGACCATTTTCAGCACTTGAGTCAGCTCCACTGCTGTATTCTTCTGTTTTTGCAGTTTATCATCTGTCTGTAGTTTGTCATTCGGTGATTACACAAACAATAAATAGATGAGTAATTTAAAAAAAAAAAATCTCAGTATGTCCTGTAATGTTACATCATGTCACTTTCATGAAAATTCATACAGTAAGTGGGGTCTGTACCTCATCTTTGATTATGTCCAACACATGAGCCAGCTCCCTCATCCTCTGTTCTAGGTTCTGCAGTTTATCACCTTTCTGTAGTTTCTCATTCTGTGAATAAAAAAATCCAAGTACGTCCGTAATATTTCATCATGCCTTTTCTCAGGAAAACTCATACATTAACTGCAATCTGTACCTCATCTCTGACCATGTCCAGCACATGAGTCAGCTCCCTTGTTGTATCCTGCTGATGTTGCAGTCTATCATCTGTCTGTAGTTTGTCATTTGGTTATTATACAAACAAAAAAAACAAATGAATCAAAATATCCCAGTATGTCCTGTAATGTATCATCATGCCATTTTTCATGAAAACTCATACACAAAGGGAAATCTGTACCTCATCTTTCACTATGTCCAGCACACGAGCCACCTCCCCTATCCTCTTCTCTAGCTTCTGGAGTCTATCATCTTTCTGTAGTTTGTCAATCTATGAATAAATAAATCCAGTATGTCCTGTAATGTTTCATCATGGCATTTTTAATGAGAACTTATTAATTGAGTGCAATTTCTACCTCATTTTTGACCATATCCAGCGCACGAGCCACCTCTCCCACCCTCTTCTCTAGCTTCTTCAGTCCATCATTTTCCTCTACCCGAGAAGCAGATTTTACAGCTCGAGGAGATCTTTTAGGCTTCTGTACCACAGCTCTCTGATCATTCTGGATGTCCTGAAGATGATGGTAAGTTTGGTCCAGTGATCTGTGGTTTGCTTGATGTTTACTGGGTAAAGCATTGTGAGGGCGATTAGGTTCAGTCCAGGAATCTGGGTGTGTGTTTGGAGGAGCGAAATCATCTAAAAGAAGAATCGGACATTTCATGGAACTCATGATTCTGGAATAGCTTTTCAATTAATATATATATATTTTTTTAAAAAAGCATTCTTGACTATTATTGAGGCAGCGTGGTAGCACAGTGGTTAGCACTGTGGCATCACAACAAATGAGGTCCCCCTGATGAGCCTGAACTGAGTAAGTAAGCAGGTAATAAAATCATGAACAGATGGAATCTTCTCTTACCTGTAAGGTTGTTGCAGATCCACGGACGCTTTGGATATGATTTCAGCGAAAGTTCAGCTGTCTTCAAATATCCCTGCATTAAAAAAATGTAGAAATGTAGCAGAATAATGACATGCATTATGGGTATACCCTATGTAACTTCCAACAACTAAGTTTCTGTATTTTTTGTGTGATCTTTCTGATGTGTTATTCAATTTGTGATTATGTACATGACAAATAGAAGTGACTTTATTTCCTGATAATGTTTTCAGTAAGAGGCAGAGACCAGTGAGTACATGGTTTACAGTGTATCACAAAAGTGAGTACACCCCTCACATGTCTGCATATATTTAAGTATATCTTTTCATGGGACAATACTGACAAAATGACAATTTGACACAATGAAAAGTAGTCTGTGTGCAGCTTATATAACAGTCTTCATGTAGTGCAACAATTTGTCTTTTAAGATCCTCAGAGAGTTCTTTGCCATGAGGTGCCATGTTGTAACTTTCGGTGACCAGTATGAGAGAGTGTGAGATCTTTGTGAGATCTACAAAATTGAACACACCTGCTCCCTGTGCACACCTGAGACCTAGTAACACTAATGAGTCACATGACATTTTGGAGGGGAAATGACAAGCAGTGCTCAATTTGGACATTTACGGGTGTAGTCTCTTAGGGGTGTACTCGCTTTTGTTGCCACTGGTTTAGACATTAATGGCTGTATATTGAATTATTTTGAGGGAAGAATAAATTTACACTGTTATATAAGCTGCACACAGATGAATTTTCATTGTATCAAGTGTCATTTTGTCAGTGTTGTCCCATGAAAAGATACACTTAAATATCTGCAGAAATGTGAGGGGTGTATTCACTTTTGTGATACACTGTAGATATCATTAGTATGATATCTAATGTTGCCCACCAAACTAAAACATAGTACTGCCCATCAAGATGTTTAGGTGATGTCATGTGGTTTTCTGTGTGTGTGAGCATGCACATATATGCAGTTTGCACAGGAAACTCACAATAAATTTACTGTCTCTCTTTCCTAATGTGCTGCCAAGAGTGATGAGAACATCTTGAGGAAGTTCCAGGTTGATCTTGTTCTCACTTTCTATCAGTAAAACTGCAGCTTCTTGACAGTCCACAAAAAATGCCAGTCTGTCAGGCTCCAGGCTCACAGCCAGCTGTACCCATGTTTCACTGGAGAAAGGGTTTGTCCCCGGAAAATGAAAGCTGGCAAAGATGTGCGGTCTTCCTTCAGCCTGGTAGTCCAAATGCAGGGTGTTATCGAGGGTGGAGGAGATGATCTGGAGAATGGTTGAAGATGCAGAGGAAAGAGAAAAAACAGTGCCAATGGATCGAGGTGCCTGGTGCGCCAACACATGGACACCCATGCTGCCCTGAAGGTTGGAATACAGGAAGTGAGAATATTCAGCAGGGAGCGTCAGGTGGGGTGCTCTGGGATGTAGTTTATAGATCATGCTGCTGGTCACGCTTTTTTGGTGAGGGATGTTTAGGGCTTCTACAAGGTCAATCACTAGGAAAGAGATAAGAGACATACTGTGACATACACATCCATACAGATTGTAATGACTGTGAGGCTTCCATCCATCCATTCTCTTCCGCTTATCCGGGCCCGGGTCGCGGGGGCAGGAGCCTAAGCAGAGAAGCCCAGGCTTCCCTCTCCCCAGCCACCTCCTCCAGCTCATCTGGAGAGACCCCAAGGCGTTCCCAGGCCAGCCGAGAGAATAATCTCTCCAGCGTGTCCTGGGTCTACCACGGGGCCTAATCCCGGTTGGACATGCCCGGAACACCTCACCCAAGAGGCGGCCAGGAGGCATCCTAATCAGATGCCCGAGGCACCTCAACTGGCTCCTTTCGATGCGGAGGAGCAGCGGCTCTACTCTGAGCCCCTCCCGGGTGGCCGCACTCCTCACCTTATCTCTAAGGGAGAGGCCAGCCACCCTTCGAAGGAAACTCATTTCTGCCGCTTGTATTCGCGATCTTATTCTTTCGGTCACTACCCAAAGCTCGTGAACATAGGTGAGGGTAGGAACGTAGATCGACCGGTAAATTGAGAGCTTCGCTTTTACACTAAGCTCCCTCTTCACCACGATAGACCGGTGCAGCGTCCGCATCACTGCAGAAGCAGCCCCGATCCGTCTGTCAATCTCCCACTCCCCTCTCCCATCACTCGTGAACAAGACCCCGAGATACTTGAACTCCTCCACTTGGGGAAAGAACTCGTTCCTGAGCCGGAGAGGGCACTCCACCCTTTTCCGGCTGAGGACCATGGCCTCAGACTTAGAGGCGCTGATTCTCATGCCGGCCGCTTCACACTCGGCTGCGAACCGTTCCACTGCGAGCTGGAGGCCACCCCCTGATGAAGCCAACAGGACCACATCATCTGCAAAGAGCAGAGATGA